>NW_015654497.1:257372-261229 GCF_001515625.1 Sinocyclocheilus rhinocerous
GGGTTATTTTATATGCTATTTGTGCAGCAGCAGTATGTCTTAAATACTCACGGCACCGTATCGCCGTATGCATTGGCAGTAGCAAGTTCCTGTACTTGCTTGCAGCAGCAGCAATAATCTACAACTACAGCAATAACCAACAGCAGCAGCAATTCAGCAGCAGCTGCTGTGTAGCAGATCTATTCTGCCAAGACCAAATACATTAACACTGTCATATCCATCACAATGCTAAAATCTTCAGAGAGTTGTCATGATTAAACTAAGAGTTTTTACTTAATAAACTCCTAATTTTATGCTTGTTGATAGCAAGTAAGGTAGTTGTTGTAGTTGTTATGTTTAGGGTTAAGGGATCTAGAATATGGTCATTGTTATGTGTTGGTATAATATAAAGCACACGACGAAGGAGTCCAAGAAGTCTTTTTTAATAAATCCACAAGGAGAAACCCCCAAGATACAAACATACAAACAAACAATATTGGACAATGAACTGAGGGAAACTGAGGGCTTAAATAGGGAACATAATCAGGAAGAAACAGAACAGGTGTGGGAACGAATTAATCAAGAACCATGGAAACTAACTCAGGCAGGCATTTACGAACAGGGAGAAAACTAAATAGAAAGAGAACCAACATGTAACAGAACTCCCCACTCCCGGAAGGTGAGTCCTCGTGGCGTAGAAAGAACAAAGTCCAACTGAGGAGGGAGGGCTGGGGCTCTGGAGGAGGGCATGGAGCAGGAGAAGGTCTGGAACTGTGAGAAGGTGACAGGGGGAGAAACCAATGCGGTGAAGACAGGAGCCAGGAGCAGGAGGAGCCAGACAGGTACCCAGGCCACAGTCAGCGAGATCTTTCATGGTGAAGTCGCAGGAGGGAGGAGCCATGGTGGAAGTCTGGGAGGATGGGATGACAGACCACAGTGGAGATGAGGGCACATGGAGCCAAGATGGAGCCGATGGGTCGGAGGGCTGAGGTGAAATTTGGGGCTCAGTGCCTAGAGGCGGAGATAGGGGATCCTCATGTCAAGGCAGAGCTGGAGACCAGAAGGCCCGAGGTGAATCAGAGCGCCCAGATAGCGCTAACTGAGTGTGAGCTGATGGACTGACAGGAACCAGCAGAGGCAGGGATGAGGAACTGGCTGGTTTAAGTAGAGGAGGTGGGAGATGGAGGCTGGGAGGGAACACAGGAGAACAGAAGCTGGGCAGAACCATAGAAGACGCAGGAGATTCAGCAGACGCAGGTTCGGGACTGGACGGAACCAGTGGAGACTGGAGAAACAGGGACACATCCTCTTCTAAAACATCAACTATTACAAAGGCCAGCTGCAGCTCACCCTCAGCGGCGGGAGTGTGGGTGGGGCTCCATTTCAGACCCAAGTATTCCACTAAGGGACGGGTGATGTTACCGGCTCATGCACCTGATCAGACTCTCCATTGAGCTCAGGCTCCGTGTCTGTGGTGGGCTCAGACAGTGCAGGGTGTGGGAGCCAGCTGGCTGGGCTCTGGATCTGGAGTAGGGCTGGTGTCATCCTCCTTGGGTCAGATGGTGAACGCTGATCCATTGTTCACCATCACCCACTCCATGAAAGGGGTGAAATCCTCTCTGGGACTGTTCACTGAAAAGTGTGCCTTAGACCAGGATAGTGAGTGAGGCACGCCAGATCTAAAAAGTCCCTTGTATGGTCCTCCAGGTAGAGCAGCTGAATGGCAGGCAGGTCCATGGGTGAAATGAAACAAGAACAAAACAAAAGAAAGGAAAACACAGCTAAATCTATCTTCTCTAGGTCCGGTATTCTGTTGCGCATTGGTATAATATAAAGTGCACAAAAACTAAACAGAAACAGAACCAACATGTGACAGTCATGCAGAGTAAGGCATTAATATGTGCTTTTAATATGTGCATTGTCAATAAGGCTCAGCAGAGGCTGTACTTCCTTCACCAGCTGAGGAAGTTCAACCTGCCACAGTAGCTGCTGATACAGTTCTACTCTGCAGTCATTGAATCTGTCCTCTGCACTTCAATAACTTTCTGGTCCAGGTCAGCAACCAAATCAGACCTTAGAAGCTTGTAGCGGATAGTCCGGACTGATGAGAGAATCACACTCTCCAAGAACTGCACTCATCCAGAGAGAGTAAAAGAGAGCTGGCAAAATTATTCTGGAGCCCTCACACCCAGCCCACTTCTTCTTTGAACTGTTGCCATCTGGTAGGCACTGCACTGAGCACCAGAACGGCCAGGCATAAGAACAGTTTCTTCCCTCAGGCAATCCATCTCATGAACAGTTAACTTGGCAATAAACGTGTAATACACAACATTATTAATACATTATTTATTTAACACACATACCTCTTTTTACATTTCCTTGCATTTCTACATAACACACCTGTACACACAAATATCATCTATTGTCTACTTTGTATATAGTGTATTTTTTATTTATTTTTTTATTTTTTTGTATATTGTTATTTCCTATTTATTTATCCTATTTTTATTATTTTTATTATCTGTCTTGTCTTGTCATTGTCATTCTGTTCGTGCTGTGGAAGCTTCTGTCACCAAAACAAATCCCTCATATGTGTAAACAAACCTGGCAATAAAGCTCTTTCTGATTCTGATTATAAATACTAAAAAACAGCCAATATGATAGTAATATGCATGCTAATAAACAACAAGTTAATAATGAATAGTGTTCCCTAATCTAAAGTGTTACTGGATACAGTGATGGTTACACCGTGTCAACACCAGACAGCTAAAGTCTGTCTACACTGGACGCGACAAAGTGACCATTAAATATAATTTGAAATTTGTGTCAGTACGTCATAAATATAACGCGGCAGCAGATTACTGTCGGGGATTTATCGTGTCGCGCCGCGCCACATCCAGTGTAGACAGCATCACTGATTATAATGGATTCTATAGAATTTTGTCGCGCCGCTCGCGTCTGGTGTAGACACGGTGTTATGCATAATGTTGTCAGGATTATGGACTATTCTGTGTGTGTTTTTGCCCCTGTGACCCAGTTTCTTCCTCATGTTGATTGTGTTAATTTGATTCCAGGTGTGTCTCGTTCCTCCCCAATTATCCTGCTTTTAAAAGCCCTAGGCCTTTCAGTTCTTGTTGGTCGGGTCTACTTGTTGAATGTCCTCCTTGTTCTCGGTTTTCCTGTGGATTATTAAAGACCGTGTTAATCAAGTACTCCTCGTTTCCTCGTTCCTTGCTCCCAGAGTGAATTGTGACAGAAGACCCGACCCAAACAGTTACCTCCGTTTGTACCCTCCGTTTTGTTTCTCTTTTTACTCAGTTTTTTGTTTCCGTTGTGTGCCCTATGGATCCCCTCCTTAGTCTCGAATTCATCCTCCTCCTGCTGGAGCAGGGGGAAAATTCGCTCGAGGGTCATACCAGACTGTTTCTGGCTGTGGCCCATCTCACCACCTATCTGGACGATACGCTCTGCGCGTTCTATGACGCCAGCCTCAACACCGCGTGCAGAGCGCCGGTGTCCGAAGATGGACCTCGAGCTGAATTCGCCACCTTTGTGGAGTGGACACTGGTGAGAAATGGATCTCCGTTCCCAGGAATTAATCGCCAGTGCCACTCCAGACCCAGAGCCCAGCCCCCCATCTCCCCGATGAGTGGAGCGCATGCCCGAGCCCACCGCTGATGGAGAGCCAGAGCCCGCCGCGACCGACGAGCCATCGCTAGAGAGAGCGACAGAGCTGAGGATCGCCGTGGAGCCAGAGGCCGTGACGTCAGTCAAGGTGTGTGAGCCGGCAACAACGCCTGCCACGAGGGAGAAAGCCACGGACGGTGTGAGCGCGGAGAGGAGCTCCGCCCCCTGCACCGCGGCTGAGGGTGAGCTGA
>NW_015654497.1:263418-263705 GCF_001515625.1 Sinocyclocheilus rhinocerous
CCCGCCGCGACCGACGAGCCATCGCTAGAGAGAGCGACAGAGCTGAGGATCGCCGTGGAGCCAGAGGCCGTGACGTCAGTCAAGGTGTGTGAGCCGGCAACAATGCCTGCCACGAGGGAGAAAGCCACGGACGGTGTGAGTGTGGAGAGGAGCTCCGCCCCCTGCACCGTGGCTGAGGGTGAGCAGAGTATGGCATGGCGAAAGTGCCAAATGGACGAGGAAAGGGTTCCAGCCCCTGAATTCAGTTCAGAGCGCCCTCCAGTGCCCGCTCCTAGAAAGCGCCCTCC
>NW_015654497.1:263936-276525 GCF_001515625.1 Sinocyclocheilus rhinocerous
CTTTCCTGTCCATGAATCTGCCCCAGTGGCCGCTCCTCGGAAATGCCCGCCCTCCCACACGCTCCAGCCTCCTCCACCGCTGTCATCTGGCAGCCCCTCTGCTCGCCCTCAGCCCATCATTGCGGTGCGAGCCCCGCGGGACTGCCATCCTCCAGCGTCGCCGTGGCTGGAGTCTCCCTTGACTCCGCCTCCAGCCTCCGAGGCCTGGACTCCGCCTCGGCCCGTTGACCCGTCGACTCCACCATGGCTCCTAGCTCCCTCCTCTTCGTCGTGGCCCAACAGTCCACAAGCTCCACCAGGCTCCCTCGTCCCTCCGACTCCGCCTTGGTCTGGCGTCGACCATCCTGCGCCTCGGTACTCCACTCCTCTGGCTTTGCCTCGTCCCTCCGTCCCTCCGGCTCCATCAGGCTCCTTCATCCCCGCGGCTCCACCTCAGTCCTCTGTCGCTCCGGCTCCACCGCGGCCTCCCAGATCCACATCTCTGTGTCGGTCACCGGCACCATCTGCTAATTTTCCCTCCTTCGTTGCCCCCCCCCCAGGTCTCTGTCTGCCGGCCTCCTCCCGGATATCCGTCCTCCTCCGGAACCTCCTCCCAAGTTCCCACCCACGCCTCCCTCTGTTGTTGCTATGGTGCGAGGACGCACCTTCCGGGAGGGGGCGTCATGTCAGGATTATGGACTATTCTGTGTGTTTTGCCCATGTGACCCAGTTTCTTCCTCATGTTGATTGTGTTAATTTGATTCCAGGTGTGTCTCGTTCCTCCCCAATTATCCTGCCTTTAAAAGCCCTAGTCCTTTCAGTTCTTGTTTGTCGGGTCTACTTGTTGAATGTCCTCCTTGTTCTCGGTTTTCCTGTGGATTATTAAAGACTGTGTTATTCAAGTACTCCTCGTTTCCTCGTTCCTTGCTCCCCGAGTGAATTGTGACAAATGTATTGTTTTTATATATTTCAAAATGTCATTTTGAAAATAAACACATGACATGCACAAATGTCTATCATTTATCCCAGTTCCCTTTCGAAAGGGAACGAGACGCTGCGTCCTCTAGAGGGCGCTAGGGGAACGCCTTCAGCGTGACCGGTGTCTGAAGCATGAATGAAAAAACGACAATGAACTTGACATTGGCAGGCGGCAGCCTATGACGTAAACAATAAAGCGAATGCGGGTATAAAAGAGCACCTGCGGAAAACGTCATCCTCTTCTTTGTCTTCAAGCCTTGTGTACGGAAGCACATGCGTTTGACTCACGAGGGATAAGGATGCGCTCACTGTTTGCATTCGCGAAACTACTAGAGCAGAGGTTTGTACTTGAGTTTTTGTCAGCGTTTGCTCGAGCGCGTTCGCCTCTCGAGGGAGTTGAACAAGCTTAATGTGATGCATTCGCGGCGGTTTCTGTTCTTGCCTGATTCTTGAGAGAATTTAGTGTTTGAACAGAGTGTGTTTGGCTCTCGACGGAGATTAGCCACGCTGTGAGATGTGATCGCGTTGAGAATGCCTCTATGCCTGATTCTCTTTGAGAATTGAGTGCCTCTCACCCGCGTTTCGGGTCTAGCGGCTGCTGAGGCAGTTAATCAAACCGATCACGGGGATTGTAGGCGGGGCATGGAAGGAATCTGACGAGGAGTGCGTTCTCTTTCAGAATTCCTTTTTGGTTTACTCTGCTCCCCAGTATTTTCATTTGCAGTTATTTCAGAGTTTTTGAGGCTCTCTGTGAGCCTCCCTGAGCAGCTGTTCATGAGCCTGGTAGCTCCCCCTCCCTTTGAGGATCGCTATGCTGAGATTGCAGTTCCTACTGTTTTTTCAACAGAGCTATGTGGCTGTTTAGGTTGTTAGGCTCTTGTGGGCCTCCTTGATAAGTCGCTCTTAGGTCGAGCTTTTGAGTACTCCCCTCACTTGAGGTCTTCGTACTGAGTACGCTGATCCATAAGGGTGGGTGGTTGCACTCCCCTTGCTTTAGAGGGTTGGTATGTTGAGTGCTTGCTCCCTAGAGCTCTGTTCTGCACTTAGGAGCATGGTCAGTACTCCTAGCTTAGTACTCCAGCTTTGAGTCAATAGGCAGTGTACTCCGCTCCGTAGAGCTCCGCTTAGACAGTACTATTAGCATGTAGGAGAGGACGCAGCGTCTCGTTCCCTGTTCTCAGGGAACCATGGTTACATGCGTAACCTGAGACGTTTTCTATTAACATACATTTCTTAATCCTTCCAAAATAATCTTGAGTAAATACAGTGATAAATTAAATGCACATTTTTTTTATTTAAATTCTTAAAAATAATTATTTTTCCAGTCCTCAAAAACCATAGGAAGGAAATTGAATTTTCAATCCCTTCTCACCCACCCATACTTAATGGATTAGAGATATGATGTCTTGTCTCTGCCATTTAAAAATTAGTTAATCTTTAAGAGGGTCGGAAAAATTGTTTTTTAAGATGTGCTTTAATTAAAGAGCGGAGTTATTTGGTTGCTATGTTTGAGAGACCTGTTTTCATCTCGCTGATAGGTGTTGCCTGTGTTTCAGAGTTGCACCAATCAAATTGTGCAATGAACTCCCCAGTCATGTCCTTTCTGAATTTTTTGAGCTCCTTGACTAAAGATTTGACTGTGAGCTGCGTGGATATGGACTCGGCATCCACCATTTTGCTACTTTCTTGGCCGGCCTGTGCATGTTGAACTTGAGTCTGTTGCTTACTGCCTGTCCTCGTAAACAAGCTCATGTTAAGTGAAGTAAATTTAAATTAAGTGAAGTAAGTTTAAAGGGATAGTTCACCCAAAAATGAAAATTCTGTCATTAATTCCTCACCCTCATGTCGTTCTAAACCCATAAGACCTTCATTCATCTTTGGAATACAAATTAAGATATTTTTTGATGAAATCCGAGAGCTTTCTGACCCTGTATAGACAGCAATGCAACTATCACATTCAAGGCCCAGAAAGGTAGTAAGGACATTGTTAAAATAGTCCATGTGACATCAGTGGTTCAACCTTAATTTTATGAAGCTACAAGAATACTTTTTGTGTGCAAAGAAAACAAAAATAATGACTTTATTCAACAATTTCTTCTCTTCTGTGTCAGTCTTCGACGTGCTTTCACGAGAGTACGATGACACATGCGTGTGCATTCCTCTGCTCGTAAACAAGGTGCAGCGCATCTGGGTTCTACGTCAGAACACCGGCTCCTGCGTCAGCAGCACCACACGCATGCGTGGTACTCTCTTGAGTTTTTATTTTTGCTTTCTTTGCGCACAAAAAGTATTCTCGTAGCTTCATAAAATTAAGGTTGAACCACTGATGTCACATGGACTATTTTAACAATGTCCTTACTACCTTTCTGGGCCTTGAACGTGGTAATTACATTGCTGTCTATGCAGGGTCAGAAAGTTCTTGGATTTCATCAAAAATATCTTAATTTGTGTTCCGAAGATGAATGAAGGTCTTACAGGTTTGGAATGACATGATGGTGAGGAATTAATGACAGAATTTTCATTTTTGAGTGAATTAACCCAAATGCGGGTTCATTACATTAAATAACATGGAGCTTACACACCGTGTGACCTAACACTGCATTACCAAACCGGAAGCCAGTACCTATGCAGGGGTGCAAGGAGCTGTCCTCTTTTTTCACAAAGAAAAACTCCTACCCAGTCAGAGATGAAGAGGGACAGATGATCGAATCCACCAGGGATTCTGATAGATACTTTTCCATGGCCACTCATTACTCACTGTATGATATTGTGTTCATTAATTTTTTGAACGATTCATTAACAGTACCTATTCTAGGGAGCAATTTGTTCATGAACTATATATATATTTCACATAGATGAGGTGGAGTTTTCTACAATACAATCTAACATTCATGAAGTAAATTCTATTGCGTTCCTAGATGGGAGGAGCAATTATGTACAGTGAACAAAACTGATGACTAACAGTCTGAAAACTTCATAACTGTTCTTCTCATTACACAACAGGTGACAGGTTTATTCAGGTGATCCAAGACTACAGCTGTAACTCACTCATAGGTAAGTGATAGGTAATATACTGTAAGAGATTTTACTCTTAAACCAACTTAGACTGGTTTAAGATGTTCTCTCTCTCTCTCTTTCTCTCTTTCTCTCTCTCTCTTTCTCTCTCTCTCTCTCTCTCTTTGCAAGGGACATACATTTTGTACATTTGATTCAGTAGTTTAATTTGTCCTTTCTTATTTAATCTTTAAATGTATAACTATAACGATAAAAGATTGAATGAATCCAGGTTTATATAGATAGATAGATAGATAGATAGATATGTATGTATGTATGCATGTATGCATATTTAGAGGGGTGGAAAGAGTACTGAAAATTTGTACTCAAGTACAAGTACTGTTACACTGCTGAAATAATACTGAATTACAAGTATTATACAGGTGTTAAAAAAGTAATTAAGTAAAAACGTAGCCTACTCTTTTAAAAAACTATTCAGAGTACTACTTACTTTTTAGCCGTTGATACTTAATGAATTGTCAAAAAACACTAATCAAGATCCAAGGAGAAAACTGAATATAGCAATACAAACATATTTAAAAACACTTACAGCAAGTGAAAAATATCTACATATCTAAATATATACAGCTTTTGATTGGTCAGCTCGATTTTGTTTCTCGATATTATTTCTTAATCACATTTAAGTCCATAAAACACATAAAAACTCCATGAAGCACAATAAGTAATAATAGCATATTGGCGAAACAGCTTGGCAAACGATCCAGTGCATATTTGTGTTTGCACTCTGGAAAGTGGTTTCTATTTTCAACATGTTTCTATAGTTTCTAGTATCCAATCACAGGCATGTCTGTTGATTTCTTTTCAATGGCCAATCAGATGTGTTTAAATAAGAATCCACTCACGTCAAGACGAGACACTACACAAGATTTCAAAATGAGAACGAGACAATATTTTTAAACAATGACAAAATATATGACTGGAAAAATAGTCTGCAGGTGCATTTTGAAATGTTTTAACTTATCATCTTGTGAATGTCATTTCAGTTCTACTTTCTGAGAATGAATTATCATATGCAGCAAAAGACAATTATATCCAAGCACTGTAAAAGGGTTTGCCACTCAACTGACTGGCTTCTCTCCTGTATGATTTTACATAAGTCTCAGACCTTAGAACTGTACATGAATTATGAGCTTCTAGAACTTCTGATGGAAGCTGTGTGTGACCTCCTAAAGGAACTCCTTTCCACAAATTGAACATAGAAATAAAAACAGTAGCCTATAAATAACAAAACATAAATAATTTTTTTTCTTAGTCTTATTAAATGCAAACAATAAGTGCCACCATAATCAAAGTATTCTCTCAATATTCAACGAGCAAATAAAGACCTTTTTTTTTTTCAAACATAAGACAGAGCTTGATGGTTGTAACTACACAGCCCAGCCTAAGATATGTTTGATATGGGGGTATATTGTATAGCCTAATTTGAGCGCATCAGGGAGGCGCTCCCAAAATGCGAGGAATTGAAATCGTTTTTGAACGCACGCTCGCGTTAAACTTTCGCTTTCGAATTCGCTATCGCGTGTAGGCCTACTCTGTGTATAGGGAGCGGCGGTGCTGAGCGCGCATAAACTGTACAAGATGAGACATTTGTCGGCTCTGTTTAATAATGAATTCAATAATATTCAATAATAATTCAATAATAATGAATGCAATAAAACTGCTGTCACATCATGTAAAGTACCATATAGGCCTACAAAGTTTAAAGGGGTCATATGATGTTGCTAAAAAGAACATAATGTTGTGTATTTGGTTTAATGAAATGTGTTTATGTGGTTTAAGGTAACAAAACAAAACGGTAACGCTTTAGATTACAAGCCGCAATGTACTGCGTAAGTAAACAGAATTTACAGCGTAACTATTTTGTAATTACAGTGTACCTATTCAGTACCTCCATGTAGGTATAAGGTAACAATATGCGAAGTTTGGAGAATAAAGGAGTAATAATCTGTAAAATTACAAATTATTTCTACTGTAAGTATTTTGAAACTAAGGGGTACCTATTCTAATATTACAGGGTATGTATGACCTCTTATATTACCCGCAAATTACGCCTATGCTTATAGCGTCTTTGTTTACAAGTAACCCTCCAGAGCAAAAAATGAATTATGGTAATGGGCGTTTCATTTCCGACACGCATTGTATATGGAAAGACCAATCACAATAGACTTGGCCAGCTGACCAATCAGAGCAGCTAGGCTTATGGAAGGGTGGAGTTTACAGACCTTAAAGGTCCCCTGAAGTGCCTTGAAACATGCAGCGTTATTCTATGTGGTGACGTAATTTCAACTGAAACAGGAAGAAAGGGCAGGACATATCGAGCAGCCCGCCCCCTTTTTAAATTAGCCAATAGCGTTTTGTTTATATCTGCACGAGTCAGAGACGTTGAGCTCCGTAAAGCCGCATTTGACAGCCACAGTCTAATAGATTACCCCCTAGATTCAATATGAAACTCTTAGTAAAACAAAATAGTGATCATAATCATGCTGAGGCTGTGTAGTTTTAAAAGTGTTTAATATATGCCGACTCGCGCATATGATCCGCTCCGTGCGATCGCGTCTCTGAACCGGAGCCAAAGTCCGAATCAGACTGTGCGCACTGCCGCGGTTCGCGTGACACAACGTGAAACCAGACCTCATTTGCCCCAATCGAAAGCATATTTACACTATCTGAATCGTTCCCTATCTCCTACATTGTACACTAGGTGCCATTCACTGTACAGGAAATACTACACTGTGAACAAGCCACCGATCTCAGCTGCAGCTTCAGCGTCTATTTATAGTTTAGGGGGCGGGCACTTCGGCTTCTAGAGAGCATTTGATCAAAGACTATAGAATACCCAATACATGTCACTCCTATAGTTTTGAATTGGGAGAAATGCAACGCTCAATATGGCCGCTCAATCACAGGAAGCCCCGCCTTCTGAATGAAAGAGCCAGTCGCTAATCGGTAAAGTCAGCGCGTCACTGCAGCTGCAGTTAGAAGTCCCGGTTGCTATAGAAACAGTCATCGTTCTGAGACGTGTGCTTAGGACTGCGCACTGGCTGATCTAGCCTGAAAAATAAGCTTTTTATAACGCTATTTGAGCAAAAGAAACTGTGACACAGTTGTAAAAAAATCGTTGACCGTTTTGGCGGAAGTGACGAATTAAAAGCTTTGAATGCTTATATCTTCTAAATGCGAATTTTTACACTGTTTTGGAGCACACTGACTTATAGATAACCGTAAGACTAACATATTGATACTAACACCCAAAAAACTTTAATTTTGATTTCATGGGGACTTTAAGCTAAGAAATGCTTCGAACGAATCGTTTAGAGATCATTGAAAAATGATTCTAATATTAAATGTATATTCTGAGAAAACCAGTGCTGGAACAACAGTCAGACCTACAACTAGGGTTGCCACCCGTCCCTTAAAATACGGAATCGTCCCTTATTTAAAGGTAAAATGATGCATCCCGTATCAAATCATTATGGGACGCTATTTGTCCTGCATTTTACAAAGCCCAACACATGTTTTAATAAACAAATAAGTATTTTGCACTGTTTATAATACTATTAGCAATTATAATTAAATCAATTTCATACGAGGTATCAGAGAAGCTCATTTGCGCGTGAGCATTTTTGGCGTCTTTGTTTCCATAGCGACGGAGTCTCCAGAATGCGCACCGTTAAAGCCCTTTCATACAAGAGCAGCATGCGGTAAACAAACCCGCGCAGTTTAAAGGGGTCATATGATGCGATTTCAATTTTTCCTTTCTCTTTAGAGTGTTACAAGCTCTTGGTGCATAAAGAAGATCTGTAAAGTTGCAAAGACTAAAGTCTCAAATCCAAAGAGATATTCTTTATGAAAGTTAAGAGTTAGCCACACCTACCTAAAACGGCTCGTTCGAACACGCCCCCACATAGCTACGTCACGATGTGGGAAGATTTGCATAACACCACCCAAATGTTCACGCAAAGAAAGAAAGCATAACTTTTATTCTCGCTGTAGTATTGTTGACGCTGCAGCCATGTCGTGAAGACGCTGTGTGCTTCGTTGTGAAAGCGAAGCTACTTTGGTCTTCATTATGTGGAAAATAATGTGTTTTTTTAACTTTAAACCGCATAAACACATTTCATTACACCAAATACACAAAATAATGTTCTTTTTAGCAGCATCATATGACCCCTTTAAAACATAGGAGTTCAGCTCACATTTGCCCTTTGAACTCAAGACTCTCCAGATGTAGGGCTGAATGGGAAAGTTATCAGTGGGTCTGTCCAGTAACTAATGATGAACGCGCAGTTTGCAGAGAAGCAATTCAGTTGCTCACGGTGGACTGTCTGACTTAAAGGGACAGTTCACCCAAAAATTAAAATTCTGTCATAATTTACCCAGGTTGTTCTAATCTAAACCTGCATAAAGTTCTTTCTTCTGCTGAACACAAAAGAAGATACTTTGAAGAATGTGGGTAACCTAACAGTTCTTTGTGACATCTGTGATGAAGATGTGCCTGGTGTGTCAGAGCTCTTACTGTGAAACTCACCTGGAGCCTCATCACAGAGGCGCAAAAGTCATGCAGCGTTTTCCAGACTTATTGGCTAGATTTGCTAGATAGAAGACGATAGCACAATACTCACCCTAAAGTTGTCGCGACCCACCACTTGCGAAACATATGAGCAAGTAATTTGATCTGGGAATACAGAATTCACCTTTAAAACAAACTAATTAATGGATTAATTAATTCAGTGATATGACTCTGGTCTTATTTCATTCACAAAATGAGAAATGTGTGGTGTGTTGTGAATTTTTCCTGAATAGGTTGAAAGAGGGGAAGAGCAATGGCTTCATTAACTTCACAAAAACAAAGTAAGGACAAGAGAAAGCGTCTGGATACACCTCCAGTAATTCAGTAACTGAAATAAAGAAAGAAAGAAAAAAACATCACATCAAGTTAGACTGATTTAGGCTTCATTCTTTCTTAGATGAAACGTATAGCTGAATTGTTTATGGGAGAGTGTTTTTCTTAATTTTACAATATTCCTGTTTATGTATACATAAATTCTAAATGTAGATGATAAATTGTGTTTCTTCATCTTCTTATTCAGCTCTGTCAGAAGAGATCCAGTGTTCGATCTGTCTGGATTTGTTCACTGATCCAGTCAGCACTCCATGTGGACACAACTTCTGTAAGAGCTGCCTGAACCAGTGCTGGAACAACAGTCAGACCTACAACTGTCCATTGTGTAAAGAAACATTCAGTAAAAGACCCGACCTCAAGATCAACACAGCGCTCAGACAGAATAAATCTGAGGTTCTCTGTGACATCTGTGATGATATTAAGATGAAAGCGCTGAAGATGTGCCTGGTGTGTCAGAGCTCTTACTGTGAAACTCACCTGGAGCCTCATCACAGAGCCACAAATTTAAAGAAACACAAACTGATCGATCCCGGGGCGAATCTTGAGGACTATATCTGTCAGAAACATGAGAAACCTCTGGAGCTGTTCTGTAGAGATGATCAGACGTGTGTGTGTTTGCTCTGTGCTGTAACAAATCACAGGAATCACAACACTGTTGCTGTAGAGGAGGAGAGCAGAGCGAGATGGGTAGGAGTTACTAACATACATTATTTATTTAAACAACAAGATATTTTTTTCAGGTTCAATATATAAAATCGATATTTAAAGATAAAATGTGTCTGTGTCTATAGACCCAGCTGGTGGACATGCAGACAGACATGCAGCAGATGATCCAGGACAGAATGAAGAAAATTCAAGACATCAGACACTCAGCAGAACTCAAAAAAGTGAGTACTCACAGGAAATTGTTGCAGAAACAATGCAGATGTTAAAAAAAGTAGGTTAGATTTTAGTTTGAGTTCTTTCCTATAAAGATAATTGGAAATAATTTGTTTTATGCTGTGATTTACTTTTCAAACATAACAAAGAAAATGGTATTGATTTATCAGACAGCATCAGAGAAAGAGAAAGCAGACAGTACTGAGCTCTTCACTGATCTGATGCGCTCCATTGAGAGATGTCAGTCTGAGCTGCTGGAGATGATGGAGCAGAAGCAGAAAGCAGCAGAGAAGCAGGATGGAGAGCTGATTAAAGAGCTGGAGCAGGAGATCACTGAGCTAAAGAGGAGAGACATTGAGCTGGAGCAGCTTTCACACACTGAGGATCACCTGCGCTTCCTACAGGTCAGTGTCCTACTGTTTGCTAACATCACAGCACAACACTCCCAATGCTGAGGGATTTCTGCTCTCTCCTGCTGTAGATTTACCCATCGCTGATCAGACCTCCATGCACCAGCAGCTGCACTGAGATCAGTATTAGTGACACTCAGCTGAGTGTGGCGGCTTTGAGGAAAGCTCTGATTCAGCTGCAGGAGACTCTAGATGAGAAACTCAGCAGAACTGGTAAGAAAACAGAATATTTTCTTTTGATAGCAGTGATCTAATTTGAAGGTGGAAAATGGCACCTTCAGATGAAAAAATGTCACACCGCGCCTTCAAAAAAATCCAACTGAGGTGCGTTCATGGTTTCTCATTAAAATTCATGAAATTAATTAGTGCAAATTACATCACTAATGTCATAGAAAAGCATAGTTCTAATAATTGAAATACAGTTTCCAATCTGCACAACTGGAATTTAGAAACTGGTTAGTGTCTTCTGCTAGTTAGCGAAGCATTAAAGAACTATCTAAACTGCTAAATAACAGACTGGAGATTAAAATAATATCAGATTTGTCTCATTTTAAATAAATGCTAAAAACTGAGATGAAACATTTACTTCAGCCAGAAATTTACTTTTGCTATGGTTAAATAAATGTTCAGTGATATCTTCAAAAGATCTTTGAATTTTGGCACATTTCTTTCTTTATATAGTGTTGATATGGCAACTAGTAAATACTGTAAATTTTGTTATCCTAGCACGCATGGACATGTTTAATCCATGCATGTTACAACTAACTCTGCATTAGTTTGTGCCCTGCTCACCCCTAATCTAGGTTACTCATTTTAGGTAATGTAACATGACTACTTTTTAGATTACTATTTATTAATCAAACCTGTTTTAATGAATGAATAAAACATTAATAAACATGAAAACAACAATGACACACCCAAGTCTTCCAGGTTTAAAATATTTTTATCCAGACTTCCAGAATCAACAGTTACTGAAGGTCACTGGATATGATGACAACAGGTTTCCCAGTTATACATTACCAATGTTTAGCATAATAATTTTTTTCATACATGGTCTAATTGCTTGAGAGGTGCTTTTTCCCCCTTAAATTCAGAAGCATGGTTTGCAAATGTATTTACACGACATTTGTGAATATAGTCAAAACTAAATGCTATGACACAGTAGAATTTTTTAGAAAGGAACATTAAAAGAGAAAAAGAAGAATTAGGGAGATTCAACAAATTATGAAAAATGTACTACCACTGTGTGAATAAGTAATAATGTAATCCATAAAAAAGTAACTAATCTGAGTACAAGAATTTTAAAATGTAATATACTCTACAGGGTAAATTATAATTTACAAGTACTTAATTTTTGGAATCAGATTATGTAATCCAGATTACATGTAAGCAGTTACTTCCCAGCACTGCATATAGTTATGTGTTCTCTGATTGGTTATTTGATTCAATTATCAGAGTTGAGCATTTTGAAGTTAATCTGTTTCTTCTTTTCTTGATCAAATGGTTGTAAGATGTTTATATGTTTTATGGAAAAAATGTCAGAAATAAATGACTAAATGCTCTCTCTCTCTCTCTCTCTCTCTCTCTCGCTCTCTCTCAAATTCAAATTCAAATTCAAATGAGCTTTATTGGCATGACTTGCACAGTATTGCCAAAGCATTGTCCATTACATGAATAAGGAATAAACAATTATATAATACATAAACAAAACAACAATAGATATGTAAAATAATTAAGTAAATAAGTACATGTGTACTTTCTTTTTTTCCCTTTTTTTTTCCACAAACAAGAAACAAGAAAAATATTAAAGACATTAAAAAAAATAAATAAATAAATTGCACAACAGTACATGTAAGAAATGCTCTTGCTTCAGTTTTGTCCACTGGCTGACAGTCTTAGTTCAGCAAGGAAGATTACATTGTCAAATGTTCCTCCTTTCATAAAGGACGATTTATTATTTGCAGAATTATCAAGGCATGGAAAAATAGTCTCTCAAATGAAAAAAATTCCCCTAGGTTGTAAATCACCTTTATTGAAACATGTTGTATGTTTTAGACGCCAGGTTCACATGATTCTGAAAAGTGAAACAGATGAACTTAGTGTGGCCTTTAAATTTAAGATGGATGGATATGACTATATTGTCTTTGCATCATCTGAAACAATGAATGAGGTGTTATGTGGACAGGAGGGGCACATAAGACGTGCCTGTCCAGAGAGGACCGGTGATGTGACTGTTGTGGATGGTGGTGGTGTAACTGTGGGGGAGCAGCTACAAGATAATGGTGAAGAATCAACAGAGCAGGTGGTTGAACAGGTGAAAGATACAGAGATAGAAGAGATAGATGAGGGGGGAGGAGAAGATATG
>NW_015654498.1:0-4173 GCF_001515625.1 Sinocyclocheilus rhinocerous
AAGGAAAACTTGAAATCGCATCATATGACCCCTTTAAACTTTTCCCTCTAAATTTTGAGTTTATATCTTGCAAATTTGTAACATTTCCCTCTAAATTCTAAGTTTAAATCTTGCAAATTTGTAACATTTTTCCTCTACATTCTGAGTTTAAATCTTGCAAATTTGTGACTTTTTTCCTCTAAATTCTGAGTTTAAATCTTGCAAATTTGTGACTTTTTCCCCTCTAAATTCTAAATTTACATCTTGCACATTTTTAACCTTTTCCCTCTAAATTCTGAGTTTAAATCTTGCAAATTTGTAACATTTTCCCTCTAAATTCTGAGTTTATATCTTGCAAATTTGTGACTTTTTCCCCTCTAAATTTTAAGTTTAGATCTTGTGACTTTTTCCTCTAAATTTTAAGTTTATATCTTGCAAATTTGTGACTTTTGCCCTCTAAATTTTAAGTTTAGATCATGCAAATTTGTGACTTTTATACCTCTAAATTTTGAGATTACATATTGCAAATTTATGAATATGTTTCCTCTAAATTTAAAGTTGATATCTTGCAAATTTGTGACTTTTTTTCCCCTCTAAATTGAGTTCACTTGCAAATTTGTGACATTTTTCCCTCTAAAATCTAAGTTTACATCTTGCAAATTTGTGACTTTTTTCTACTATAAATTCTAAGTTTGCCTCATGCATTTTTCTTTACTTTTTTCTTCTAAATTCTGTTTACATCTTGCAAATTTGTGATTTTTTCCCAATACATTTTGAGTTTACTTATTGCAGATTTATAACTTTTCCCTCTAAATTGAGTTTACATCTTGCAAATTTCTGTCTGTCTTCCTTTAAATTTTGAGTTTACTTCTTGCAAATTTGTGATTTTTCCTCTAACTTTTCCTCCTTATGTGACTTTTTTCCTCTAAATTCTGAGTTTACTTCTTGCAAATTTGTGACTTTTCCTTCTAAATTCTACGTTTGCAACTTAGAATTTAGAGGACAAAAAAAGTTTATTGTCCTCTAAGAAAAAAAAACTTTTTACCTCACTTCTCACAAAAATTCTTTTTTTTTAATGATATGGTGGAAACGGTCTTCCATAGCAAAATCTCAATCGCCCTAATTTTTTTTCTTTAAGCCACATTAATTTTTTTCTTGTTTGATTATCATTTTGATTTTGGGTGAAATATGACCTGGAGATTCCTTGACTGTTTTATCTGAATGACATGAAGTGTAGAGTGCTTCATTGGTCATAATGAGTGTGTGTCAATTTTGCAGTTTTCACTGTAGACACACACTTTTATGTGTGTATCTTCATTGTCCAATCTCATGGTTGTGTGTGTGTGTGTGTGTTTGGTCAGCGGGTGGAGGACACTCTTCAGAAGCTGGAGGCTGAGCTGGCTCTTCTGCTGGATGCTGTTGAGGCCCCTGAGTGGAGCCCCCTGCTGGACAAACCCCTCATCGACATACTGGACGAGCCGCCGGCAACAGACTCATGAGAACACGATGATCATCAGAGGTGTGTGTGTGTGAATCTTACAGACTGTCATTTATTAAACATTATAATTTTTACATTATTTTCATGACAACTGAACACAGTGAATGCAGCAGTTCTCTGCCTTTTTGACTCCAACCCCCTCACCGTCCACAGCAACAATCACAGGCCGCCCTGTGTAGGTTATGTTTAATCTAATTCAAAAGATGTCAAGATTTCTATTTAACCCGTTTTTTATTTACGAAAAATAGGCTTGTCCAGAGTTTAAAATTAATAACTAAAATAAATGTTTCAGGTTTACAGAAGCTTTAAGAGGTTAATGTTCTTAAGGCTTTCCGTTTTTTTTGTTTTTTTTTAACCAATGAATCTGCAAGATTTTTCCATTTTTATTAAGTGGATAAGGATACTTTTCCAAATAGTACTTTACCAAATTTATATTTAAAAAAAGTGTCTGTGCAGCATGAAAGATTTTCTGGAGATTTTCTACAGCAATGAGACTTAAAATGTGCTTGTCATGAAAATAACATCACAATGCTAAAAACAAAAATAAATAATGAGTAATTTTCTTTATGAAAAATATAATAAATACAATTTCTTAATTTTTTTCTATTTTGATTCCAGGGTTAAATATGATCCAGACATTTCTTCACACAACAATAACGGGACAGAGCATTTAGTTCTGATCCTATAATGAGTCAAAACAGGGTTTATTTTTAAGCTTTTCACATTAAAATTAAATGAATCATTTATACCATTTTACTGCGTGTCAGTGGTTTCTTCTAGCGTTTGTTTAGAACTGATGATTTAAGGAACCACTGATGATGTTCCCATAATCAATCATTGTATGCATGCGAATATACAAAAATAACACATAAGATGTTTACAGTGTACATAAATTTTTCTGGGTTCTCTTTACTTCATTAAATCCAGTTGCCTGTTCAGACTCCCAGCATGCATTGCTCTTATGTGCTGTTGCTTCTGTTGTTAGTTTTAGGAACTTGTTTTGTTGTGTTCCGAGTTTGTCATTTTGTTTTAATGCACTGCATCTCACTAGTCTCTCTATGCTAGAATTAGTCATAAAATAATTTTTCACATTATGATCTGACTGATTCATGTTGTCATGAATATGCGCTGACTTGGAATGTGTTAATAAACTAAAAAAAAAAAAACCTAACACCAATTTTTGACATTCAAAAACTGTGTCCCAATTAATGTACCATACAGTATAAAATTTAAATACATTTTTTATTAGTTCTTATTTTAAATTTTCATCTTGAGGCCCATATTGTATAGAAGACCGAACTTTGTTCTCTTCAAAAAAATGTCCTTTTCAAAAATGTTTCTCCCTTTAAAAATCCTTTTTCTCTTTTCCAAAAAAATAGTTTTTAAGTGTTGGGAAGAGGGGGAAAAAACAAGGAGGAAAAAATAGTGTCTTAGATCCTTCTTGAGCCAAAGTCCGAAGTTTTCTCTCTTTAAAATTTTTTAAAATAAAAAAGTAGAGAAAAAAAGTTTGTCCCTTTTTTTCTCTCAAAAAAACTTTTTTGTCTTGAAAATTTTTTCCCCTCTCTTAAAAACAATTTTATTTTTATTTTTTTTGAAAAGAGAAAAAGGGTTTTTAAAGGGAGAAAAAAGTTTTTGAAGAGAAAAAAAATTTAAGAGAACGTTTTTTGAAAAGAAAAAAAATTAAGGGAAAAAATTTAAGAGAAAAAAGGTTTTGAAGACCAAAAATTGGGAGAAAAAATTCTGAGGTATAGAGAAAAAAATCATAAGATTTAAACTGATACACATGGAGCTAAGACATTTTTTTTCACGTTGTGGTCCAGGTCTTCTGTACTATTGGGAACTACTAGTGATAAAGTGAAAACTCCCTATTCTAAAATTACAAAACATAAACACTATTTCAAAACACGATTACAAATATGCAACATCATAGTACTTTTGCAAATATGACTTTACCAAATTTAATATAAAAAAAATATATAGTATTTTTTCTATGAAGTTTGCACTGATCTCATGTTACTGAACAAAACAGATTCAGAAACTCAAGCTAGAATGACTCTGAGCTTTCAGTGACTTTCTGGAGGATTTGTAGTGAAATGTTTCTTTCTTCTGTATGTTTGTGTCACGTTCAGCAGCAGATGGTGTGAATCGGAGCAGATGGAAGGAGAACATGTTTATATAGAAGCAGGAAACACAAACATCTTGTTGCTTTGCTGACATTTTCAACCTCACATGATACAGACACACACACTTCAGTTTGACTAATACATCCACACACAAACACAATTCCCATACAGAAAAAATCTCTTTTTTTTTTCTTGTATATGTGTATATACAGGTGCATCTCAATAAATTAGAATGTCGTGGAAAAGTTCAATCTACCCTGTTCTTCCAATTCAATAACACTGGATGCAATAACAGTTCACATAATGTAATGTTATATTCGTGTTATAAATTTTTTCTTGTAATGTAAAAAAAAAAAAAAAAAAAAAAATATATATTATTTAATTTTGATTTTCCCAAAATATATACATGCTGTAAATAAAATAATAAATATAATAATAATATTAGTTCACAGCTGAATTAACTTCTTTTAATAATTTTTTTAATTTATTATTTTATTTACATTAATTAAATTTTTTATTATTTTATATACATATATATATATATGTGTGTGTGTGTGTGTGTGTGTGTATGTA
>NW_015654498.1:4806-5519 GCF_001515625.1 Sinocyclocheilus rhinocerous
AAAATATATATATTATTTTTTTTTGTATATTTTTAAATAAATACATATTGTACTTTCAAAATATATATTTGAAAATATATTTATTTATAAAATATATAAACCAATATATATTTGATTTGTTGAGAAATAAAGAGGCACAAGAACGTATTCATTCTTTATTCATACTTTAATGATCGTCAAAATCTATGGGTTGCCAAAATATTCAAGAGAATCTATGTATAGGTACAGTATCATGCCGTCCACATTACAATTGTTAGAGTCAGACGTCTGGTCTTCACACGTCATGTGATGTGAAACCAGATTCAGCGTTCACACCGCAGACTGACTTCAGATTAAACATTCCAGGAGTTCACGTACTACAATAAATGCTTCTTTACAAATGTTATGTGTTTCTATGAGCTTTACACGATAAACACACACACACACACACACACACACACACACTCTCTCTCTCCTTTGGCGTTTTTGCCTACAAGTTGTGCCTGCACACTTGAGAGAGATTTTAAACAAGACGACGCTTCGTAAAACCTCTCAGTATCGTATCGTCTATATTTAAACTCGCTAATGTCAGCACATCCACATAAAACTGTGGAAAATACTGGGCTTTTCACTATGTACATGTTTACATGATGAAGCGGTGAGTTTCGCTACATGTGTGCCGACGTCACTTACTGAATTAATGCTACGCTGAACACACACACACACATAAAACT
>NW_015654498.1:6352-15361 GCF_001515625.1 Sinocyclocheilus rhinocerous
CACACACACACACACAGACACACACACACACACACACACACACACACACACACACACACACACACTCACACACTCACAGAGAGAGCTATAAATCAATCTTAATCTGGTGTCCTATATAGATTCATAAGCAGCAGAGCTGAAGGATCGGCGTCTCATCAAACCTTCACTGAGTTTAAGAGTCTAAGAGTCAGAAAGGAGTTTGGCAACATGTGGAGCGCAGGGCAGGAAGAGTTAAAGCTGCGACATACAGAGAGAAATATACTAGAGATATCATCATCATCATCATCATCTTCATCATCCAGCTAACAGTGATGAAGATGTGACCTGAACACTTCTGACCTTAAACACGCCAAAATGAGAGTTTGTGGCTCCCTTACACTACCGATCAAAAATAATTATCTTCTGTTCGGCAAGGCTGCATTTATTTGATCAAAAATACAGTAAAAAAATTGAGTAATATTATTAGAATTTAAATCAGCTGTTTTCTATGTGAATATCTGTTTAAATTTAATTTATTTCTGTGATCAAAGCTGAATTTTCAACATCATTACTCCAGTCTTCAGTGTCAGGAGTTTAAAAAAAAAGTTCAAAAGAACAGCATTTATTTGAAATAGAAATCTTTTGTCACATTATAAATGTCTTTACTGTCACTTTTGATCAATTTAATGCAGCCTTGATGAATAAAAGGATTAATTTCTTTTAAAAAAACAACAACTTTTGACTGGTAGTGCATCAGTTTCCACAGAAATATTGTGCAGCACAACTGTTTTCAACATTGATAATAATCAGAAATGTTTCTTGAGCAGCAAATCAGCATATTAGAATGATTTCTGAAGATCATGTGACACTGAAGACTGCAGTAATGATGCTGAAAATACAGCTGCGCATCACAGAAATAAATTACAGTTTAACACATATTCACATAGAAAACAGCTGTTTTAAATTCTAATAACATTTCACAATTTTTACTGTATTTTTGATCAAATAAATGCAGCCCTGCCGAACAGAAGAGACTCTTTTTAAAAAACATTTAAAAATCATTATTCCAATCTTTTGAGCAGTAGTGTAAATGCTGACAGAATAAACTCAGACGTGTTTCAATCAGTGCTGTAAATACGGTAAGAATGAAGCTCCTCCTAAACCGTAAGCAGTAATTGATGGTTCATGTAGAAACTAAAGACTACTGGATATTTACATTAAAAGGGAGATGTGCCCTTCAGTGTCATGCATCTACTTCCACACAGCAAATAAGTAACTCATGAGGTCTTTAAAGTAAAGAGTGACGTCATTGCAGAAATGGTCCTCATGTAGAATTAAACCGATTCATCTCACTGTAAACAGATCAGTCTGAGTGTTTTTCATTTCTTCAGGAGAAAAGCGAAACAAAGACTCTCCAGATCTGTTTCGACAGAGGATTTTCTGCTTTAAAGTGCTGGAGGAAATCAAACGACTCGCCAAGACTTCATGTCTGATGATATTAGAAGTCGACCGATAGTGGATTTTGCCGATACCGATAGCTAGGTTGGACCACACTGGCCGATACCGATTAATTAACCGATAGTTTTAAAATTGATACTGAACAAAAACTAAAATAGTGCTTTATTAACAAAAACAGTACTGAACCATACTAGTAGTAAAAAAATTAAAATAAATAGTAATAGTAAATGTTGAAATTAACACACTCTAACAAGGAACAATACTTACACAGCTTTCATTAATCTTAATGCTACAAATGGACTCTTATTTTAAAGTGTTACCATTTAATTTCAACTGTCATGCTTAAAGATGCACATCTTTAAATATATACACAAAGGCTATAGCATTAAAATTATATACACAGCCCTCTACGAACACCTTGGCAATTGAATCGCCATTGGCTAGTAAATTTTTTTGTTTACTCGCCAGACTGATAAATAATAGCACGTGCTGTCAGTGATTTCAACCACTAGAGGCCGCTCTCGCACTGTATAATGGCAGCAGACCCGTCTCAGCCGCTCCAGCAATGGACGCAACCCGGAAAACTATCGGCATGGATTTTTGTCCATAACCGATAGCCGATTAATCGGCAAAACCGATAAATCGGTCGACCTCTAGATGATATCTTCATATCTTTTTGCTTCTCATGTAAATGTATCTTGATTTAAGAATCTTCAGACATTTGTACTGGAAAACAAGACGAAAATACTAAGTAAACAGTTTTTGCAGTGCATGAAATACTTTATAGAGCAAGAAGAACATCTGCTTCATTTCTAATACTTAGGCGGCTTTTAAAGGTGTTTAAGATCATATTTTTTTTATAACGAATACTGTTAACTAGTCCTGCAGTTTGACTTCTATCAGCACACGAAAGCAGGAAACTCTGTCCTGAATTCAAGAGGCACCAGATGCTTCCATGATCAATAAGAGGTCACATATGTAAACATACAAACGCAATTAAGTCAGTTATCAGTTGCTCATCAAGCAGCTCGATGTGTGTGGATTCGACATGAAGATCTCGTCATACTCAAGCGAACAGTTTTACATTGTAGCATTGCCTCTAAAATCTCTATTTTACATCATGCTGAAGAGTTACGTTGCATAGAAGTTCAGATTTACTCTAGGAGCGACGGAGACGAAAGAAGCCAGGGCTGGGATCTCGAGGGCTGTTAAAGGCGAGGTGAGCAGCTCCGAGACAGCAGGGGGCGCTAGCAGCTTCCCGGAGACGAGCAGACCGAGCCGCACATGCTCAGTTTGGAGGCCTCGGGTTCGGCCTCGGTCTCCTCGTCCTCTGTTCCTCCCTCGGCCTCGTCTCCGTCTGGATCGGCGTCTCCGTCTGCTGCCATACAGCCCTCCTCCTGCCGACGCTTCAACCTGAACCACAGCACAGGAACAAGCCCAAGATCTTCAGGAAGTTTTCATGAGCTGAACACACAAACATCACCATAAAACTGTATTTACAAATGGGGAACTCGACACGCCCAGAGTTTCCAAGTCAGTTAGAAAAATGTCAGATGCAAAGTCTGTATCGACAGTAAATTTGTTCAAATGAATGTTTTTTTTGTTTTGTTTTTTTTCTGTAAAACCAAGTTGCATGTGCAAAATACACAGTACTGCACAATAAAACAATGCAAAAGCACAGTCTTTCTACAATGTTATGGAGTTAAAAAATCTTGTTCAGGTATTTTGCCATCTTGTTCCAAAAAAAGTGATTTGAATGCATCTGAAGTCGTAATTAGGCCTTCCCAACTCGTTAATATGAACTTGCATGCACCAGCTTTATGCAAACGTCAATGAGTGTTTAAAAATATAGCGATTGTGTGTTTTCCGAGTTTATGATTTCTGAGGTTACATCTCGCAATTCAGACTTTTTTTTTTTATCGTAAATTCTAAGTTTGCATATTGCAATTTGGACATTTTTTTCTCAGAAATTCTCAGTTTACATCTTCACAGTTCTGATTTTGTTCTTTAAAAACAAAAACAAAAAATCTTCCATACGATTCTGCTGGATTTAGTGCATTTGGACACTTTTATTATGACTAAACTGACTGGATTAAAGGGATAGTTCACCTAAAAATGAAAATTAGCCCATGATTTCTTCACCCTCAAGCCATCCTAGGTGTGCATGACTTTCTTCTTTTAGACGAATCCAATCTGAGTTATATTTAAAAATATCCTGGGTCTTCCAAGCTTTATAATGGCAGTGAATGGGTGCTTTTCGTCAATAGTCCAAAAGTAGTCCAATAAAGCGCATCCATCCATCTGTAATAAAAAGTGCCTCACACGGCTCCTGGGGTGAATAATGGCCTCCTGAAGCGAATCAATGCATTTGTGTAAGAAGCATATCCATATTTAAAACTTTATAAACCGTAATCTCTAGCTTCCGCTGACTGTCGTACGCGCGTTCATTCCGGCGGATGACGTAAGCACAGCGTAAGCTCTGGTGATCGATATAAGCCGAGAGGAGACTTTGCTAAAGTGAGGAAACTCTGCTTATTTTGCTCCTGTAAACAAACGTCGGTTCTCGCAAGACTAGCATATTCTCACCGGCGCTTACGCTACGCTTACGTCATCCGCCGGAATGAACGCGCGTACGACAGCGGAAGCTAGAGATTACGGTTTATAAAGTTTTAAATATGGATATGTTTCTTACACAAACACATCGATTCGCTTCAGGAGGCCTTTATTAAATTTTTGCATTGTGTGCAACATTTAATGCCATGAATTTATGAATTTAAGACTTTCTACTCTGATTTAAGAGCTTTTAAGGCTTTAATTTGTGGACGGACGAATTAAGACCTTTAAGATTTTTTGAGACCTGCAGAAACCCTACTATATACAGCTAGTTATAAATACTATAACCTAACACTAACAGAAAACTTTCTGCATTTTTATAATTTTAAAAATGCTAATATTTATTTTATTTTTATACTGTTTGAGGATGCCCCCAAAAGGAGGAAAGAAATTTAGTTCTGGGTACAATTTAATCCCAAAATATGGCTAAGAATAAAAAACGAATAATTAATTAAATCATAAATGTGAAATTAAAATTAATATTTTTTAAATAAAATAAAACGCTTACTAAAAAGATAAAATATTTTATGTTCACCTGCATGTCATGTGACAATTAACGGACACATGTGCATGTGTTGTTAAATTATTGAAATATTGACTTCAAATCTCAGGGTGGCTTCAAAGAAATACATTAGTTTGGACTCTCATTCTGACGGCATCAGTTTTTCTAAATCTGTTCCCATGAAGAAGCAAACTATTGAAATTATATTTCAATGCTTTTGCATTTGCTTACAAAACGTCTGCAGTTCACTTTGCATTTGCCCAGTAAGAAATTTCCAAACGTACGCAAACGCATTGAAATATAATATTTCTCTCCCTCATATTCTTGTGTGTGTGTATATACAGTATATATATATATATGTGTGTGTGTGTGTGTGTGCGTGTGTGAGAGCGGTCACCAGTTGAACTCAATCTCACATTGGGAACAAAGCCGGGCTCCATCTTCTTCTCATGAACGTCATCCCAGTTGACATCGGAGAGGTAGGGCGCCGTCTGCATTTGAGCCAGACTACAGAAGCGATGCTCTGGGTTTACAGTCAATAACTACAGAAACACAAAACACAAGCACATCCAGGACGAACACCATCAGGACAGTCCAACAAACCAACCAACCACACTTCTCACTCACACACAAACATCAGTGTGTATCTCTATTCACAGAAGTATTCACACCACACTCGACTGTATACTGTAATTACATACTGTAATGTGACATATTCCTGCGTAAACCAGGATATATGGAGCAAAATTAACTAATTAGAGTACGTTCTCAGAACTTGGCAAGGTTCTCTCAAAATTATTAACAAATGTTCTTCCAGTAACGTTAATAGAATGTTCATTCCAAGTTTTCAGTTTTTTTAATAATGTTCTCAAAGCATTAGCACAAAAACATTATTACACATCATTCATGGAACATTTTTGTTTCTGAAACATTTTAGTTGGACGTTCCTCTAACATTTTTTAAATGTTACAAGTTTCAGAATGTTTAGAGAACATTCAAAAGTAACATTCCCCCAGTGTTTGCAAAACGATCAAATGGAATGTTCTACTAATGTTCGCATAAACAAAAAACTTTTTTAAAACATCAAAAAAAAAAAAAACTGGACGTTGAGAACAATCAGAAATAATGTTTTCGTAACTTAAATGGAACGTTAGCAAAACATTCTTACAACATATTTTTGTTAGCAGGGGAACGTCCTCTTTTATGTTACGTTTGATCCTTTTCCAAAACATGCTTTTGATTTGCATGGCTGCATGAACTGAAATGAACACTGAACTGACTCTACTGAATGAATGTCTTGCTACAGCTGCTTCAGAGCAAAATTCTCATTTTTGAAGCTTGCATAATTGATTCTGCTATTTTTCTGCTAATTACTGTGAAGATGCTTTGAAACAATCTGTATTGTATAAAGCACTATAAAAATGCAGGTGACGTGACTTGACATGTCATCCGCTGATAAAGTGTAAACCGCAGTTTCATTCTCTGTTTTTGCCATTTTTATTACTTTTTTTTAATACGTCTATATAGTTTTTATTCATTTTTATTTCAGTTTTAGTTTTAATTATTTTAGTATATCAAGTTAAACTAAACAAAAATGAGAAATTATGCCTTGGTAACCAGCTCAAATAAAAATAAAAAAAATAAAAAAATAATTTTTTTTAATTTTATTTCATTCTCATGTGTGAGAGTTTTAGAAGAGATCTCAGCAATGTCTCAAACTTTGCTTAAACTGGCCGATATAGTAAAATCTGCAAACAAAGGTAAGAGATCTTAAGCGATGAAATCAGATTAATGACTCATTTGTGTCTATATGTCTATTAAGAAACATCTGAGGTCTTAAATGAAATATAATAGAGAGCCGAAAGAGGAAGTACTGAGCAGCACACTTCCTGTGGGTCCATCTATTCATCCGACCCACAATGCTCTTCTCCTGTGATTCATGCACACAGTATAATCTCTCCATAACTCTCAGCTCTAATCAATGACTTTAATGTCTCACGTCGCTCCTCTGTTCTTCACTAATATCCATCCTCCTCTCATAATATTTCTTCTTTCTCTGCAGTGTTTACTTCATTCATCTTATTTTATTATCTCTCCAGCTCATTATCATCTCCTCCTCTTTCTCTCGCTCATCACAATCTGTCCCTTTATTCTCTCCTGCATCATTACAGTGTTTTATTCTCTCTTCATTCATTCTGACTCCATCTGCATTCTATCTATTTTAATCTTTTGTCCATTTCATCCTTATTAACGCAGTTTGTCGAGGTACAGGCTCTTCCGACTCGGGCCAGTAAGAACTCACCTAGCAATGACACACGGAACCATAGCAACCACCCACAATACCCTAGCAACCACCCAGAACACCCTAGCAACTGCGATTTATCGTGCAGCCCTAATAGCAACCACATAGAACACACTAGCAACCACCCAAAACCACCTAGCAACCACTTAGAAAACCTTAGCAACCACTTAGAAAACCCTAGCAACCACCTAGAATACCCCAACAACCACCCAGAACACCCTAGCTACCGCAGAACAATGTTAGCAACCACCCAAAACAATCTAGCAATCAGTTAGAACACCCTAGCAACCACACAGAACCCCTAGCAAATGCAGACTAATGTGCAAAATCAGAACAACCATACAAAAATATCCTGGCAACCACCCAAAACACCTTAGCAACCACACAGAAATGGCCTGCTGACCTCCCAGAACACCCTAGCAACCAGCCATAACATCCTAGTAAATGCAGAGAAATGTGTTAAAAACAATCAGAGCAGATTAGCAACCACATATATTTGCCATGGCAACCATCAGAACACCCTAGCAACCACCCAAAGCACCCTAGCAACGAGTTAGAATACTCAAGTAACTACTGAGAAATATTTCACAAACAATCAGAACATGTTACCAACCACATAGAGATGTTCAGGCAACCACCCCAGAACACCCTAGCTACTGCAGAGCAATGTGGTAAAACAATCAGAACACATTAGCAACCACCCAGAACACCCTAGCAACTACCCAAAACACCATAGCAACTAGGGCTGCACGATAAATCGCATGCGATATTTAACGCGCATCTTGTCAGTAAACCAAAACACCTTAGCAACCCCTTGGCAACCACCCAGAACATCTTGGCAACATCCAACTAGATTTACATTGTCATAAGTATGTATGAGTGGGGTTTGCCTGTGTAAGTCTGTGACACCATGTTACGGGTGGTTGCTAGGGTGTTGCTAGGCTGTTCGTTCTTCATCTGTAGCATTAGTTGTGTATGTTCGTGATGGTCTGTTCATCTCACCTTCCTCAGCAGCGAGACGAGGTCTTTGTGCCAGCATGAGCTGTACTGCACACTGACCGTACTGAACAGCTGCAGCAGAGACTCCACCGAGTTACTGGCGTGGATGTCGTACGGCCTCTGAGAGACAGACAGAGAGAGACAGAAATATGCTCAGGTCTTCCCAGGTAACAAATTTACGTTGTGGGAACATTGTTTTGAAATGTTTCTAAAACACTAAAAGTTTTCTGTTCATAATTATAACATTATTTAAAGTAGGGCTAAGCGATATGGCCAAAAAAATTATCACGATAATTTTTTTCATATCAGTCGATATCGATAATTATCACGATAAATGTCAAATCTTTATTTCTTTCAAGCTTAAAGCCAGATTTTTTTCTCCAAAGTGAAAGTTGTAGAAACTAATAAATTTTCCTTAAAAGAAATATCTAAATAAAAAAAATATTTTCTTAGTTTCTGCATGTTCTAATGAGTGATATTGTTTCAAATCAAGAAACAGGTTTGGGTTGCCTGATAATATTAATAATAATAATGTCACTTTTTTTGTCTCTTAGAAATGCACATTTGATAGTGCTTGAGTTAGGATGCGGAGGTAAATTTGTGTTCATTATCAAAATCAGTAACATCTGTAAAAATTGTAGCAACCTCAGTTTTATATGGTTAAATTTATCCTGACCAAGTTTTTTTTATTTTTTTTTATTAAGCATTGGTCTCCCACAGTAGCATACATTTGAATCATGATAAACACAGTAAAAACCACACATATAGCACCTCAATACCATGGTAAAAATATAACTATATGGTTTTTAGGTAGCCTATTTGTATGAAAAACAGTAGTCTAAAAACATTCAGTATAAATGCACACATGCTATAGCTTAATCACAAACACATATTACAATTATATACCATTACTCCTGTAATAAAATTCAGTGTGAATATCCCACATTTCTTCCACAGTACCATGGTGCAGTGAGTGTTACTACAGTAAATCCATGGTAAATGATGGCGATGTGTAGATTGAAAAGCCTTCTGACTGTCTCACTGCACACAGTGTTTCTCCTGTTTGGCTTTAAACTAGTTTAAATCACTGAGTCATTTGTGTTCATCGCTGAATTCAAGCGCTTCACACTGGATCTCACAGCGCTGCTTAATGCTC
>NW_015654498.1:18087-29166 GCF_001515625.1 Sinocyclocheilus rhinocerous
CACACATATAGCACCTCAATACCATGGTAAAAATATAACTATATTGTTTTTAGGTAGCCTATATGAAAAACAGAAGTCTAAAAACATTCAGTATAAATGCACACGTGCTATAGCTTAATCACAAATACATACTACGATTTTATAGGCCTAACATTACTCTTTTAATAAAATTCAGTGTGAATATCCCAAATTTCTGCCACAATACCATGGTGCAGTGAGTGTTACTACAGTAAATCCATGGTAAATGATGGCGATGTGTAGATTGAAAAGCCTTCTGACTGTCTCGTTGCACACAGTGTTTCTCCTGTTTGGCTTTAAACTAGTTTAAATCACTTGTGTTCATCGCTGAATCCAAGCGCTTCACACTGGATCTCACAGCGCTGTTTAGTGCTCGCGTGACCGAATAAACGCATCTGCTCTAGCGAGCTCGGTTTAAACTTTGATCCGAGCGGATAAACGGTTTGAGAGTTGCGCGATTCCAATGAGTCGCGCAGTTTCGTGCCGCTTTTGGCACATGAACATTATATCGAAGATTTATCGAACTCTTTAAAGGTTACCAAAATGTTTCGTACAGCGTTTTAATAACTTTATCTTCACTCAAAATATAGCGTTATTTACTATTCTATTCTAAGAACATTACCGTTTTATCGTTATCGAATCATCGCCCAGCCCGAATTTAAAGGTTACCAAAATGTTTCTTACAGCGTTTTACTAACTTTATCTTCACCCAAAATATAGCGTTATTTACTATTCTATTCTAAGAACATTACCGTTTTCTTGTCATTAGAACACTATTTAACTCTTTCCCTGCCATTGACAGAATTGTCTGTCTCTCCGTGTTTTCACTGTTATACAGTAGGGGGCGCTATTACAGATCTGAAAGTGTTCTGAATCACACAGATGAAGCAGCAGCAGAAACAAGCGGTATGTAAGCAGATGCATATGTAAAATAACGCAATCCTCATAACATCAACAGCCTAACGTTAGCGAATGAAATGCCGACCCAAGAAGTGGTTTAGGACTGTGAAGCTTTGTGGGTGTGGATGGAAGCGATCTACTCCATCTGTGTTTTGATCATCGTTCTGAATCCGATTCGGACATAGTCTTTGACAAAAATGACATTTTTTCAGCTTTTTGTTCAAAACCACTTACCAACATTCAAGTGTTAATAAAAAAGAATTATGAGAATGCATATCAAATATTCATAAAGTTATAAGAACGTTCCATTAACATTTCTTTAAGAGCGCTTTGTCCGAACACTTAAATAACTTTAAAAAACGTAAGTGAAAGTTATGAGAACGTTCCCTGTTAGCTGGGCTCCTGCTGAGACTCGTTTAGATCTGTATGAATCTGCACAGCGGTCGAAGTTGGTTTATAGGGTTAGGGTTGCAAACCAGCAAAGCTTAGCTGGTGAAGATGGTTGACCAAGGAAGTTAAGCTAGTTAAGTCCCAGCACATCAGCATCCCCTGCTGGAGACTTCAGTACAAAACACAAGGTTTACTGGTGGCTCGTCAATCTGCGTTTCCCAAAACCATCGTAAGCATCAGTAGATCGTAGAAACTATTGCCACCGTTGCTCTCTACGATCGTGCTTTTGGGAATCGCAGTTCTGGACATTCATTACGCTGTCTTCTGCCAAAAATAAACAAACAACCAAAATCGTACCCAACTTCGCAGAACCTCAAAGATCGTCACACCCAGCGACCACCAGTCCACTTCAAACGCATAACCGGTTCCCCCGCTCATGAACGACTGGAAGATCTCTGGAGCTGTTGGGAGAAACACATGCATTCAGACCATGATTATTATGGGATGTGATCTATGCAGTCAGACTCTGGCCAACAAGATAAAGTCTGGTCCAGATATTCTGACCAAGAATTACCACACAAGACAAGTCATAGTTAGATCAGTGGTTCTCAGACTTATTGACTCCAAGGCCTTCAACTATACAGAACACTCTTAATTTCTGTGCATTTCTGGTTTCCAGAAGTTTTAGGAGCTGAATGTTCTCCAGGGTTCCTGCTCTTTTTAACCTATAAACTAGCATGACTTTCCCAGTTGTTCTTAATTATGGATTAGGAAACTTGTTATGAAAATATATTTTGTACTCACAATTTCTAAGTGTTAAAATATTTTAGATTTTTTATATAACTAGTAAAATGTATATTCATCATAAGATTTTAGGATTTGATTAATGTCTGTGACTTTTCCAGGTCTAGAAGTCACACTTATAAAATGAGGCTTCCTCTTACATCCAGGTTTGCCAAGATCACATTGGCAACCACATATAAATGTCACGGCACCACCTAGAACACCCTAGCAACTACTAACAACAACCTAGCAACCACCAAGAACACCCTAGCAACCACTAACAACAACAACCTAGCAACCACTAACAACAACAACAACCTAGCAACCACCTAGAACACCCTAGCAACCACTAACCACAACCTAGCAACCACCTAGAACACCCTAGCAACCACTAACAACAACCTAGCAACCACCTAGAACACCCTAGCAACCACTAACAACAACCTAGCAACCACCTAGAACACCCTAGCAACCACTAACAACAACCTAGCAACCACCTAGAACACCCCAGCAACTGCAAAACAGAATGTTAAAAAAAACAAGCAGAACACATTAGCTACTAGGGCTGGGTGTTTTTTTTTATTTTTATTGATTAATGCAAATGTAATGTTTAGCCATGATTTTTTTTTAATCGAGTAATATTGGTTTTGAATAAAAATATTAGCAAACATTAAAATTAGACTTGTTGACAAAACGCCAATGTTAACAGTTAAAAAACAAATCCTGGTTCTGCAAAGAAAAATAAAACAGTTGTTGAAGGGGTGAATCAAAATAAGAAATTTCTAGACTTTTAGCTTTCTTTAACAGAGTATCTGCAGATCTGCAGAAGGCTTTTTAAGACATTTTTTAAGACTTGCAATGTCTGTGGTAACATATTAAAGCTTAAAATGACTGTAAAAACATGATTTAGAGTTCAAAAACAGGTTTTCACAAAAAAAATGTTTTATAAAATGATAGGTCACATTTCAGCCTTTAAACTGTTTTTTTAAGTAAAAGAATGAGTCAAAATATCAGTTATTATATTAAATGAAAACATAAATATCTTACTATCTTACTGTCTGAATTGTTTTAGAAGGAATATTAGCTTGTTATCGATCCACCGGTTCACATTTACAACTGCGTGTTTGCTGTGTAAAAATATGGGTCGATTATTTCTGCATTGGTCTAAACAAAAACTGCAGACGGGCTAATTGAAAATGCAAATTCATTCTCTGTTCAATCATTCTCCAAATTGACCTCTTGAAATCAGATTTTTCTCATATCATTTAAGGCATTTAAGACTTTTTTTGGCCTTAAATTTGATACAACTAAATTTAAGACTTTAAGACTTGTGTCTTAGGAAATGTGTTGACTGCGGGTGTCGCTGTTGGACAGTGTTATTCCTGCTTCCTGTTTGCAGTGCTGCTGATTTGTGATTGTAGCTTCGTGTAGCTTTGTTTTTCTGTAAAATCTCTATTACTCTCTGTTGTTTAAAGTGATAAATATAAACTTAATTCCCACCATATTTCTGATATTATCTATCAGCCTAATCTGATTAATTTGATCGTTCGCTTTTATTCTAAAACCACGAGTGCAGAGCATCTTCAGCGCGTTAGCATTCGTTAGCTTGTCATTAGCGTTTCCATTCGTGCCTATTGTTTTTTTGTTTTGTTTTTTGTTTTTTTTTCTATCGCTCCGTTTTTTGTTTTTTGTTTTTTTTTAACAAGTTCATCAAACAACTGTGGTAAGTAAGAATCATTCATCAATCACGGAAGGACCGGCGGAAACCCGGTTTAATGCTGTTTTTGTCTTATTTTAAATAATTTTAAGTCATATTGAGGCCCTCTAGTTGAGAACCACTGAGTCTGACAACTGAAATAGTTGATGAAACAATAAAACATTAGTCTGTAAAAAAACTGCACAGTAGTGTCAGTCAGTGAACAGCTGTCCAAAAAATATAACAAGTAAACAGTGGAAAATGTGTGCAGAGTTTATCATAATGAGTTCTGGATCTGTGATGTAGATGATGTGGTGTTTCTTACCCATGTAAGGCTTTGTACCCGCTAACGCCGTGGCTCGTTCGCCGTCCTTGATTATGGTAGCGATGTTAAAGTCTGTTAAATGCGCGTGACCTGAAGAACAACAGAGAGACGAGTGACAACCAGACAAGAAGCGGAGCTAAAGCTCAAACGCACGCATGTGAGAACTACTAGAGCAATCCAGGCCAATAATTCCCTCTTTCTAAAAAGGGAAAATCATGAATAGACCGAAGAGAACACGACAAGATCACAGGGATGTTTAGTGGAACTGCGTGTCCTCGGGTCTCGTGTCACACACACGTCTCCTTGAACCATTTCTGAGAGCTTCACACACACACACACACACACACACACACACACACACACAAGACACACACACACACACACACACACACACACACACACAGTCACACACTGTCACACACAGACACACACAGACACACACACACTCACACGCTCACCTTGCTCGTCCAGGAGGATGTTGTCCGGTTTGATGTCCCTGTGTGGAGAGATCATGACATCACGTCAGTTCACATGACATCAACAGCTGGACTTTATTTACACGTCACGTCCTCTCTGACTGCAGGCGGCGCTGACTGCATCTCGCAGCCGTGTGTGAGATCATCATGTTTTGAAAGCTTCGGTGGCCTTCTTTTGTGTGAATGTTCAGTTCTCAGGGGGCCGTCACACTTTCAACACACTCACTAATTACAACAAGCGCGCACACACACACACACACACACACACACACACACACACTATTTAAGAACAAAGCCCCGTCCAGCTAATGCCGCATTCTGATTCCCTCGCAGCTAATTAACAGCGAGCCGCTCCCCTGCTGTCATGATGATGCTGAGAGCATGATGGGATTAATTCACACAGAGCTGTGACACACACACACACACAAACACACACACACACACACACACACACACACACACACACAAACAGAGCAGTAACGTGATTACAACACATCACATTCTTCAAGACAATCTACAGCATCCTTAAAGAGGAAACTCCATCATACAGAGACACTTTCAGACTCTATGGCTGATTTGAATCTCTCTGAATCAATCGTGAGTGCTGTGCATCAATGCCAGTTTGTCAGGGTGTTGCTATGCTGTTGCTAAGGTGGTCTGAGTGTTTTTAAGCAGGTAACCAAGGTGTGGTTTTGAATGCAGTGCTATGAAATTGTAAGTTGTTGTGCGACTGCATAAGTAAGTACTGTGTTTGAAATGTTACTAGGGTGTTTCTAGGCTGTTCTGTTGGTTGCTAGGCTGTAGCTATGGTCTTCTGAGTGTATTGATTAGCAGGATGGTTTCTAAGGTGTTGCAAGTGGTTTTGAGCACATTGCTATTAATTTGGACTTGTTGTGTTCATGTGCTTGAAATGCTTTTAGAGTGTTGCTAGGGTGTTTCTAGGCCGTTGCTAGGCCGTTGCTATAGTGTTCTAGGTAATTGCTAGGGTGTTGCTGTGCAGTTGCTCATGTGTTTGAAATGATTTTAGAGTGTTGCTAGGGTGTTTCTAGGCCGTTGCTAGGCCGTTGCTATAGTGTTCTAGGTAATTGCTAGGGTGTTGCTGTGCAGTTGCTCATGTGCCTGAAATGTTTTAGAGTGTTGCTATGGTGTTTCTAGGCTGTTCTGTTCATTGCTAGACTGTTGCTATGGTGTTCTGAGTGTTTTTTTTAGCAGGTTGGTTTCTAAGGTGTTCCAAGTGGTTTTGAGCCATTGCTATTAATTTGGACTTGTTGTGCAGTTGTTCATGTGCTTGAAATGCTTTTAGAGTGTTGCTAGGGTGTTTCTAGGGAATTCTGTTGGTTGCTAGGCTGTTTCTGTTTTTAGTGTGTTGCTGTGGGATTGCTAGGTTATTCTGTGTCATTGCTAGGGTGTTTGTATGGTGTTATGGATGGCTGCTAGGTGGTTCGCCAAAAGGGTTCATCCCTACATCTTAAACAAACCAACAGCACCCCTAAAGACTCCGGATTTGAGGAATCACTGATATCTTGAGCACAAACACCAGTATCCCTGCAGCATGAGCTCTGAACTATCAGATGTTTCCAGATGCTCCGCTCACCCTCCTGATTTCAGGAATCCTCCACTCTGACTAATTTTACCTCGGTGGCAGCGTGACACGACACACTGTTGCTAGGAAACACTTCTGCCCAACTTAGCGCAACTAAATAATACTATAGACAGGAAACACTCCTTCAGAAACATACAGCTAAACCCACCGCAGAGAAAACAATGTGACTGCCTAATACACACTCTCAAACACACACACTGCTATCAAAGCCAGAGAGAGATTCAGTCCACTGCGTTCACTGTCAGTTCTGTTCTAGTGCATTTGTGACGGGGCCCAAAACAAGACAACCACACATTTTATTTGGCACAGGATTCTCGTCTCCCTGAGGAGCCCCGCAGAACTAAACACGCAATTACACAACAAATCCCTGCGAGCAGAGAGTACACACACACACACACATACACTCATTCACACACACACACACACATACACTCATTCACACACACACACACACACACACACACACACATACACTCATTCACACACACACACACACACACAGCTTTCTAAATAAGCACACATCATAGACTTCTATTGTTTTAGTATAAAGTTAATTATAAAGACTACTGACTAATAATCATTTCACCATTGAGGAAGTCTACACAGGAAGTCTACACTAATAATAATACTAAAATAAAAATATAATATAATATATAAATAGTAATGTATAAAATTTTAAAAAAGACAAAATAACTAAAATCATACTTTACTTGAAATAAAATAAATGTTGACTGAAATGAAACAAAATGTGTATATGTATATATATATATAATTAGTTCAGCTATTTCTCATTTTTATTTAGTTTAACTTGATGAACTAACATAACTAGAACTAAAACTGAAATAAAAATGAATAAAAACTATATAGACATTATACAATAATTATAATGAAAATGACAAAAACACAACATAATAAAATATAACAGATTTTAAAATATTAATAATCAAATAATTAAAACAAAAACAAAAATAAATTAAATATAATAGTAACGTATAAAAAAAGTTTTAAAAATGACAAAAGCACAACAAAATGTTTTAAAAATTAACAAATTAAAATTCAGACTAAACAATCAATAAAAAAGCTAATATAGCTAAATAAAACTCAATTAAATGTAAAATAAAAACTACATTATCAAATAATTATAAAACAACCAGCATATTTAATTAGACATGAACGAAAATGTAGCTCAAACGGTTTGATTCCCATGGAATGCGTGAACTGAAAAGTTGTATCGCTTGAATGCATTTAGCAAAGTTGCTCTGGATAAAAGCATCTGCCAAATGCATGAATGTAAAAGTAAAAGCTCATGTTCATTCATGTCTAAATTAAATATGCATGTATACTGGCTAAAGTCTATAGTGAAGGAAAGCAAACGCACTCGCTGCTCAAACGTCTTGCTCTGTGAGTCGAGTGTGTGTTATTATAGAGTTAAACCGAGTGAAACACACTGGCTAGAGTGTTGCTGATGTTGTTAATGCTGACACACACCTGTGTATGATGTGCTGGCTCTGCAGGTAGTCGAGCGCCAGCGTCATCTCGCACAGGTAGAGTTTGACGGCGTCCTCGGTGAACTGCACGTTCTGCTGCAGATGATAGCGCAGATCTCCTCCTAACAGCAGATCCACCACCATGAACATGTCCTCCTCGTCCTGGAACGAGTACCTGGAGCACAGGGTCACAGGTCAGAGATCACAACAAACAGGAAGTGACATCACACAGCTCACATTTAAAGGTGACATATCATGGAAATCTGACTTTTCCAGGTTTTAAGTGCTATAATCGGGTCCCTAGTGCATCTACCAAGCAAGGAAACGTGAAAGAGATGAACCCAGTAACTTTGTTTTGGGAAGCCTTTTTCTGCAAGCATCTGAGAAAAAAAGAGCGAGTTAGATTTCGCTCCCTTGGTGACGTGGCAAAGGGATCTCATTATAATATTACCGCCTCTTAATCTGTAAGTTTCCACCCACGGCGCCGTTATTGTGTTTTCGCAAGCGACAACGGTGTAGCAGCTCTAATGCCATGGTGACACGAAAAACAGCGTGTTTCTGCTTCCACTCAAAATAGGCATTTTCAAAATTATATAATAAATGATCTGTGGAGTATTTTGAGCTGAAACTTCACAGACACACTGTGGGGACACCAGAGACTTATATTACATATTGTAAAAAGGGGCATAATATGTCACCTTTAACTTGCAAATCCCTCTCCTGATGAACTGGAGTTGTCTATGAGATCTATAGATGTGTGTGTGTGTGTGTGTGTGTGTGTGATGGTGGCTTCATCACAATTAAAGTCATAGAGATGATTTGATTTGGACATTTTAATTAAAGGGGTCATATGATGCTGCTAAAAAGAACATTATTTTGTGTATTTGGTGTAATGAAATGTGTTTATGCGGTTTAAAGTTAAAAAAACACATTATTTTCCACATACTGTATAAAGAATATCTCTTTGGATTTGAGACTTTAGTCTTTGCAACTTTACAGATCTTCTTTATGCACCAAGAGCTTGTAACACTCTAAAGAGAAAGGAAAAAATGAAATCGCATCATATGACCCCTTTAAAGTGTCGTCACAGTCTATATCAGCTGTCAATCATCTGTATGCAGATGTTATTGTCAGTGCAGGACGTCCATCATGCTCTGAAGTTCACGCACTAACGCTGCTAATGAAAAAAATATGTTTCAAAAATTTTTTTAAAAATGTTACTAGAAATAAAATAAACGTTAAAGGGATAGTTCACCCAAAAATGAAAATTTGATGTTTATCTGCTTACGCCAGAGCGCGTACACACCTCACGCACCGGATGCCGAAATAAACATCAAATTTTCTTTTTTTGGGTGAACTATCCCTTTAACTCTAATAAAATAAAAAAAAAAATAAAAAACATTCTCATTTTCATTTAGTTTGATGTACTAAAATAACTAAAATTGAAATACAAAATAATAAATATTTAGACAATTAAAAAAAATAATATTAAAAATGCCAAAAAAAAAAAAAAAAAGTTTAAAATATTAATAATTAAAAAATAAATATTTTTTTCAAAATAAAATGTAAAATAAACCTACTTTATTTCAGGTAGTTGCCAATAAAGCAACATTTATTGTTTTTATTTAATTTAACTTTATGTACTAAAATAACTAAAAATAAAAATAAATTAATAAAAACTATATAAACACATTAAAAAACACTAATAGAAATGACAAAAACACAACAAAATTACTAAAACTTGTACTAAATTTAAAATATTAATTAAAAACAAATATTTTATTCAAAACTAAAATGTATATATATATATATATATATATAAGCAATATACCACGAGTAGACGTGAAATATGGCTGTATATCGGCACGGCTGTGGTTCGGCCATAGGTAATCATATTTGTGCTGATACACAGCCTTATCGCACGGCTACGAGTGTGATATTGTGTTTATACAACAGTTCGACGGCACGAGTGTGTAAATACATAAGAAACAACAACGGAGTGTCTTTAAAAACCCTCTTTTGTGCAGAACTACTTCCTTCCGCCACAGATTCAAATCTCAGTTTGCCAGTTTAACAGCTGAGCTCAAGATCCGTTACTAATTCCAGAACGTCACTTTAGAACTTTAGTAACGAAGGAACGTTGAGTTGCTTCATTGAAAGTTTATTGTATTACTGTATTAAAGCTCACTGTATGATGAGAGAGATGGACTGAGAGTGAGATTACCTGCATCTGATACAGCATTCATTCTTCAGATCAATCTCATATAAAACATGAGTTTGAATCTCCGCTAAGGAAAGCCATATCTTTGTCATACTATTCTGATTTCTGATGACACTGCATTTGTTAACTGCGTCTTACAAGCTGTTGTTGAAAGTAAAAAGAACTTCCTTGTTTACAACAGCGTTTCAGTCTCTTTCAACATAAAAGTCTTTACTGCGGGACTCACCATCACCATCACGAACACAAAACACTATATACTACTATTTATATAAAATGTTATTTGTTGAATAATAATATTTAATAAACAACAACAACAGCCATCATAAAAGTTGCTAAGGCAATTCAGTCAAAAGTACAAAGACAGCGCTCTGAAATACAGCATTAAAGTCATATAAAATATAACGTGATGAGATTTTGCCCTCAGCCAAAACTATTTGCTCTGAAACAAATTATAGATTAATGAAACCAAAGACTGCCCATTAGAATTACGCAAAACGAATTATATCTCATGTTTAACCACTATAGAGACATCAGAGCCAGCGGTGATTTCCAGAAGATCTGGCCGCGGTGAGGCTGCTCTCGGCGGGTTCATGAGCGCTGAATGGCCGCTGACGCCCTGGAGCTCACGTCTCCCAAAACACTGAAGCTAATGTTCAAATAGACGTTATCTTTATTAACAAACCGCATATTTGAAGTCTAAACAAGTACATTCTCGCCTAAAAAATTCTTAAAACTACATTCCGTGACACAAAAACAGTGTTATTTTTAAATTTTAGTGGATTTGGGCCTCCACCATGACACTCGCTGTGAGAAATACGGCAAGCGGAGTGATACAAACGGTGAAACGGACCCTTCTCCAACGGTTGGTGGAGTTCTGGGGCACGTTCAAGCTTCAACCGGCGCGTAACGTTTTGCTACGGTTTCCGGTTTGAACGACATGTTTCCTGGAAACGGTGTGCAACGGGGTTTGAGATAGTTTTCTCTTGTTTGGTGGGTGTGTCAAACATGTCAGCCCAATCAGCAGCAACATGTATATAAACCACGCGGTATTAAAGAGACAGCTCGCACAATGTAATTAACATCAAAATAAATTCACAAGAACATAAAAATATTTATATATTTTGCTATTGCATTGTGGAGTGACACTTTCATAAACTTTTCTATATTCCTTATATTCCTC
>NW_015654498.1:30798-54242 GCF_001515625.1 Sinocyclocheilus rhinocerous
AAGTGGATTATCCTTCACCTGAAATGTTTGTCTTTTCATCCTGAAATGCGAGGCAAATGTTGGATCACAATAATTAGGAACCACAGTTTCCACAAATCCCTTCACTGGATTGGGATGTTCTCTTTTATTCTGGAGGGTAAGGGCAGGCTCTGATGAAACCTTTTCTTCTTCAAAAAGAACACAAAGAATGGCCTTCTCAGCTGCCATAGTTGCAACTCTTGTGTCATCAGAACAGAGTGTTCAACACATCATAGTTTAAAAAACGTTTTGCACCGTTTTGTCGGGGCTGAACGCAGCCCTGTTATCACTCTAATATCGCACTCTTATCAGCCAATCAGATTCGAGGACCAGAAAGAACTGTTTTATATATATATATATATATATATATATATATTTATATAAACTTAACTGCTGAAATGTTTGCGGGGCAAATCTGAGGTCAGTCTGAGCGCTCATGACTCACAGTGCGTACAGCCCTACACCTGCAGGCGCCACAGACTCGGACGGTTGTCGTGGTAATAAACACCGTAAACAGCAAACGTTCGCGTGTCCGCACTTAATGCGCATATCCTATATGAAAAGCATTTTAGGGGGCCCTTGGCTTTTGGGGGCCCAAGGCGGTCGCCTACCTTTGCCTAATGGGTAAGTCCGCCCCTGATAATAGTATATCAGTGCTACTAAAATAACACTGGTGAAGCATCACGAGTCATTCAGCTCAGCTGCTGATCACAAGAATGAAGTTTCCATTTCACACTGAGTCCCTTGTTCTCATTATAAACTCATGAGATGCTGTGAGAACTCTGAGCGGTGTGTGAGTGTGTGTGTGAGAGAGTGTGTGTGAGAGTGTGTGCGAGTGCGTGTGTGTGTGTGTGAGAGAGAGTGTGTGTGAGTGTGTGTCTGTGTCTGTATGTGTGTGAGAGAGAGTGTGTGTGTGAGTGTGTGTGTGTGTGTGAGTGTGAGTGTGTGTGTGTGTGTGTGTGTGTGAGTGTGTGTGTGTGTGTGTGTGTGTGTGTGTGAGTGTGTGTGTGTGTGTGTGTGTGTGTGTGTGTGTGTGTGTGTGTGTGTGTGTCTCCTATCAGAGCACTTCAGAGCTCATTTCCCATCTGAAAGAGGCTGCAGGTCTGAGAGCCCATCATCACCACATCTATTATAGAGCTCGCCGCTCTTCATTCAGTCTGACAAAGACAGCATCACATTCAGTCAGACGGCTCATATTAAAGATCACAGGTCAGCGTGAGGATGTCAGGAGCCGCCGGAGCCGTATGATGAAGATCTTTAATGTGTCAGAACCGCAGATCACTCTGATTAAAGAGAGCATTTCACACAGAAATCACCATTTATTCACCCTCATGTGAGTCAAAACCTGTACGAGCGACTGACTTCTGGAAAAGAAGATATTTTGAAGAATGCTGGGAACAAAACTGGGATAAAAACCCCAGACATGAGGGGAATAAATGATTGCAGAATGATCATTTTTGTGTGAATTTAGACAAATAACATTTTATTTTTTATTTAAAATTTGAGCTCAAGAACCTGCTGGAACTGAAGCAAACACGCAAAAGAGCGTGTTTTTATACTGTAAGAAAATAAAATCAGAGAAGGTACTGCTAATTTTCTGCCAGGACATGATCTGTTTTTTATATTAACGTTTACGGACATTTACTTTAACTTTCCTAAAACAAAACGCAATGCTTCAAAATATGAGTAAAACACCTGTGAAAAATCAGAACGGAAAATTCCTTCATATTAACACAGTACACTGTGCTCTATTTTTACAGAGTTTTCTTTGGGCTCTGATTAGACAAAACTCTTTTTTTTTAGCAATCAGCAAATCAGACTCAAATCAGTTTTGTGAACAGCAGAAACATTATATTTTGGAATACAAATGGTCAAATCCAGTCTGGCTTTTCCGTTTTTTCCCCCATCAATTAACGTCTTCTGAAGCCAAAAACTGTGTGTTTGTGAGAAACAAGTCCATCATTAAGACCACAAGTAATCCACAGCACTCCAGTCCATCAGGTAACATCTGGAGAAGACAAAAGATGAAACTAATCCAGCATTAAGACGTTTTTAACTAAAATACATTGAGTCCATAATCCATAATAACTCTTCCTCCAGTGAAAAAGTGCATCTGCTGTTGTCTCTCACATCAAGATCCAGCCACATATGTGTTTAGAGCTGTTTAACTCTACAGGACACTAGTTGAGAAGTGGGTTAAAAACGGCAGCATGTTAGTAAGAGAACAGGAGGCGTTCTGAGCTGGACCGAGGGGAGCGACAGCCTTTATTCGCTCCCACACCACAGCAGGAGCGCGAGGAGGAAGGTTAGCAGACTGGAAAGAGTCCGAGAGGCTGAAATAATCAGGCCATGATGACAAATGAGACGAGGGATGCAGAGAGAGAGAGAGGAACACATAAAGAGGAAAACAGAGGGAGTACATCATTTCCTCAAAAAATTCACAGTGTCCCAGATAGAACGGAGCGATTGTCTGCAATCCATGAGTGACTCCTCAGAGTATTTCTCCTGAATGTCCCGCAGCACAACGCCTCACTGCTGGCCTTATTTCACAAGGTGCCTTCACAAGGAACGTCCCGAATGAACTTCACAAGTTTCCTGAGCTGAGCAGTTAAGGAAAGTTCCAGCAGAGCGGAGATGGGATCAAGTGTCTCCACATGAAGAGATCAAGGAGAAAACATGAGCTTGAACATGAACTCGAAGGGAAGACAAGGAAGGAGTCATTCACCCAAAAATGTAACGCAAAAGCAGATATTTTGAATATGTCCCACAGAAGGAAGATGACATGAAGGAGAGTAAATGATGAGAGAATGATCATTTTTGGGTGAACCGTCAGCTTTTACGGTGTTTTTACCATGCTTAAACGCTCACTACTGTCTCACTCTGTTACTTTAGCGTGTAGACAAACACATTTAGAGCAGAAATGATACCAGTTCAACAGATACAGCACATGATATGAGCCTCATGCTGCTGTTGAAGATCATCACTGAACATCTTCCATCTATAAGGAGAATAGAATTAATTCTCATTATTAATTGCTCAAATGTTGCTCCTTCAGAGCTCAGGAGACTTGAGTTCTCAGTTCTGTTTCATTGGAGTTTCAGTTTCATTTCAGATGTTTCACTAATATTTCCAGAGGAGAATTAAAGATGGATCAAATGCAGTTGTTGCTGAGGGAAGAAAGTTACTCATTAATTGCAATCCCATGTAGCCTACACATATTACAGTATTTGTTTGTCTTAATGAATGTGTATTTTATACATATTTATTTTGTTTAATCTTTTACTTTACATTTTTTATTCATTACTTATCACCTTATTTTAATACTATTTTTATTGTTATTTGCTATTGCTATACTGTATACTTCTATTTCTTTCTTTCATTACTTAAAATAAATATCAACTGAAATAAAATATGGAAAACTCATTTATTTTATTGCAGCTAGTTGCCAACATTTCTCATTTTCATTTAACTTGATGTACTAAAATAACTAAAACTAAAATAAAAAAAGAAACAAATCATATATAGACATTTTTAAAAAACTAATAAAAGTGACAAAAAGTCTCAGGTTACGTATGTAACCATGGTTCCCTGAGTAGGGAACGAGACACTGCTAGGGGTCGCTATGTGGAACGCCTCGTCGTGACCAGTGTCTGAAGCATACATTGAAAAAACACCAACAACACGTTGGCCGGCGACAGCCATGACGTCACTACCAGTGCGACTATTAGTATAAATAGGCGCCGGGAGAACACATCATCCACTTCTTCGTCTGAAGCTTGCGTCCGAAGCATGGCAAGAAACCTAGAGGACACAGTGTCTCGTTCCCTACTCAGGGAACCATGGTTACATACGTAACCTGAGACGTTCCCTTTCATGGGAACTTCGAACTGCGTCCTTTAGGGGTCGCTATGGGGAACGGTATACCCACGCCACCATGCTGAGGGGAGTGCATGCCAGAAACCATGGCGAGCACTAAGTACCAACTCTACCATATTGCTATGGGAGTCGCCCCTGGGACGTTAGGGCCATGATGACAAATGAGACGAGGGATGTAGAGAGAGAGAGAGGAACACATAAAGAGGAAAACAGAGGGAGTACATAATTTCCTCAAAAAATTCACAGTGTCCCAGATAGAACGGAGCGATTGTCTGCAATCCATGAGTGACTCCTCAGAGTATTTCTCCTGAATGTCCCGCAGCACAACGCCTCACTGCTGGCCTTATTTCACAAGGTGCCTTCACAAGGAACGTCCCGAATGAACTTCACAAGTTTCCTGAGCTGAGCAGTTAAGGAAAGTTCCAGCAGAGCGGAGATGGGATCAAGTGTCTCCACATGAAGAGATCAAGGAGAAAACATGAGCTTGAACATGAACTCGAAGGGAAGACAAGGAAGGAGTCATTCACCCAAAAATGTAACGCAAAAGCAGATATTTTGAATATGTCCCACAGAAGGAAGATGACATGAAGGAGAGTAAATGATGAGAGAATGATCATTTTTGGGTGAACCGTCAGCTTTTACGGTGTTTTTACCATGCTTAAACGCTCACTACTGTCTCACTCTGTTACTTTAGCGTGTAGACAAACACATTTAGAGCAGAAATGATACCAGTTCAACAGATACAGCACATGATATGAGCCTCATGCTGCTGTTGAAGATCATCACTGAACATCTTCCATCTATAAGGAGAATAGAATTAATTCTCATTATTAATTGCTCAAATGTTGCTCCTTCAGAGCTCAGGAGACTTGAGTTCTCAGTTCTGTTTCATTGGAGTTTCAGTTTCATTTCAGATGTTTCACTAATATTTCCAGAGGAGAATTAAAGATGGATCAAATGCAGTTGTTGCTGAGGGAAGAAAGTTACTCATTAATTGCAATCCCATGTAGCCTACACATATTACAGTATTTGTTTGTCTTAATGAATGTGTATTTTATACATATTTATTTTGTTTAATCTTTTACTTTACATTTTTTATTCATTACTTATCACCTTATTTTAATACTATTTTTATTGTTATTTGCTATTGCTATACTGTATACTTCTATTTCTTTCTTTCATTACTTAAAATAAATATCAACTGAAATAAAATATGGAAAACTCATTTATTTTATTGCAGCTAGTTGCCAACATTTCTCATTTTCATTTAACTTGATGTACTAAAATAACTAAAACTAAAATAAAAAAAGAAACAAATCATATATAGACATTTTAAAAAAACTAATAAAAGTGACAAAAAGTCTCAGGTTACGTATGTAACCATGGTTCCCTGAGTAGGGAACGAGACACTGCTAGGGGTCGCTATGTGGAACGCCTCGTCGTGACCAGTGTCTGAAGCATACATTGAAAAAACAAATTCCTAAAACTTTAACTCCATTTAAAATATTAATAATTAAAAATATATAAATATTTTGTATTTATTTTATTAAATATTTGATTAAATAAATATATAAATAAAATGTAAAACAATTGCTCATTTTATTTCATTTAGTAGCCAACACAACATTTTTCATTTTTATTTATGTATTAAAATATCTAAAACTGAAACAAACATTTATAAAAACTATGTAGACATTTTTAAACTAATAAAAGTAACAAAAACACAACAAAATTACTAAAACAATAAACTAAATTCAAAATATTAATGAAAAGAAAAAATATATAATAGTATCTTAATGACACAAAAATAACATTGGTAAACACAATCATTCCAATAAAGTAGTTTGAATAGAAATTGAAATTGCAGCTCAGATCATTTGAGGATTTGATGAGAGATGACTTGAGATCTGGTGTGTGATTCGTTATTCAGATGATTGTTAATGTGTTCACTGAGGTCTGACCTCCGTCGCTGTGATGGAGGTGTTCGGTGTGTTTTACAGACGGTGTGTGTGTGTTCATGTAACAGAGCCGTTCTCCTGCTGCTTCATGACTCAGAGCGGGTGAATGGATACAGTAATTACAGCTTTCTGCAGATGTGACATTTTAAAGGCTTAAAGAGACTCTGTGCTTCCTGTGAGGAGGAGGAAGCCCTCTTTATTTCCCAGCCTACAGCACAAGCTCCTCTGACTTACAGAGACTCTTCAAAGCTCAGTGTGTGTTCAGGAGAGACACTTGAAAGCTGCTTCTGAGAGAAAGAGAAAATCCTCTCTGCTTCAAAAAAATAATATATAAACACACTGTGTGTTGAGATGGATCTGTCAATGTCAAACTGTCCCTTCTCTACTTCACATACTTCAGTGTTCAACAAAGTGTTACTGTCCTTCAAGAACACCAAACCATCACACACACACACACACACACACACTCACGCACACACACACACACACACACACACGCGCACACACACACGCACACACATACTCACTCACACACACACTCGGCTATCTAAATGGGGACTCTCCATAGGCGTAATGGTTTTTATACTGTACAAACTGTATATTCTATTGCCCTACACCAACCCTACCCCTAAACCTACCCCTTACAGGAAACTTTCTGCATTTTTACAATTAAAAAAAAACAACTTTTACTTTATTTTTATACCAGTTTTACAAATGAGGACGTCCCCAAAGGCAGGTTTTTGGAGATTTTGTCAGGTTTAGCTCACTTTTGGGCACAAATTTCTCCCCAAAATATGGTTAAGTAGGTACACACACACTCTGACACACACACTCTCTCACACACACACACACAGACAGATAGTCCTGACGCTGGGCACTTCCAGGAAGCTACAGCAAATCTAGTTTGTGCTATAGAGGACACAACAAAATTCAATTTCTCAGAAGCATAACCACTTCTGTCAGAGAAACATTACTCAGATCACACTACGAACAGCAACCCCCCCGAGCGTCCATCACAGAATGAATCAGAGACTGTCCTCAAACAGAGAGGATGGAGGGAATCCAGGAAACGTCTTGTGTTTTGTGGAGACGTTGCATATCAGAGCGAACCACAGAGAAGAGACAACGCTAGCTCTACAGACACACAACCAGACTAACACGACTGACAGAAATCTCTCTCTCTCTCTCTCTGATCCCAGTGTGGTAAAGGCATGTGTGTTTTTTGTAATATCGAGGAATCAATAGATAAATCTTTTTAAGAAAGTTATTTCAGATCTTGGAGGATTGGATCAGGAATTTAGGAGAAGTGTTTACCACAGTCAATTTTATATTTGGTGCAAAGATGATGATTTCTTGGATGAACTTTACAGAAGGTGAAGCAAAGTGGTCGACAAGAAAAAGGAAAATAAAAGGTGAATGTTCAGCGGATCCTGAATTGACATTTAAAGCTCTAATAACTGCAAGAATTAGAGCAGAGTTTGCTTTTTACACAATGACAAATAATTTAATGGTTTTTGATGAAATTTGGGGTACTGGAAATATCTTGTCTGCAGTTGATGAAGAACATTTAATAATTCTTTTGTAAAGGTTTTTTTTTTAAGTTTGTTTTTGTTTGTTTATTCCGTAGTTTGAAGGAAGATGTGTAAATGTAGTTACATTTTAAAAAATTAGAATTGTTGTTTGTATTTTTATTTTTTCTCAGAAAAGTGCATTGTACATTTACCATATTCACACCCAATAAACATGTCCCAAAAAAAAAAAAGTATTAAAGGAGTGTAAAAATTCTAAAATTCTCTCTCGTTCTGTTGCTCTCTCTCTCTTATGGAAGCCCATTTTTCGCCTCTAAATTAAAAAAAAAAAAAAGCGAATTGCGACTTTTTATCTCAGTTCTGACTTTTATTGCAGTTGTGAGTTTGCATCTTGCAGCTCTGACTGTTTTTTCTCAGAACTGCATGATATAAACTTGCACTTGTGAAAAAAGAAGTCAGAATTGTGCGATATAGAGTCGCAACTGCATGTTATAGAGTCAGAATTGCGAGATATAAAGACTTTTTTCTCAGAATTGAGAGTTTATATCATGCAATCTGAGAAAAATGTCAGAATTGTGGATATAAAGTCCTTTTATTTCTCCTTTTTATTCTTTATTCAGCGATGGAGACAGACTTCCATATTCTGTGGTTGGCAGTGATTAGGAACAAGAAGCAGGCAGATGCTTGGCTTTGACAGCCTGCCGTCTGATTTCTCTCTCTGATGAAGTTTATTTCTCCGCACGCAGCTGTGGATCCAGACAGGTGGACTCCGATGTTTCCACACATATGGGCCGCTTGAGCACTAAACGACAGGTATTAGTTATAAACGCCGTGATGTTTTGTGCATATGCTGGCCTGATGAAGCGGCTCCATCACGAACAGAAAGAGAGAGCATAGTTTAACAGATGGAGACTGGAAGAGAGCTGTCATGCTGGAGCAGCGTGGGAGAGACAACGAGACGCATTGTGTGGAGCTGCACGCTCATTCTCCGTGTTTCTCGTTCTGCTCGCCTTTTGAAGACGGATGATCAGGAGCAATTCAGAGAGGTTTTTCTCCTGCAGGTGCATGCGGCTTTGATGTGAAATCAACGATTATCTAAAGCATTCTGATGCTCAGACGAACTGGACGCCCCTGAAATCAGTGTTGGGGGTAACGCATTACTTTTAAATTTACAAGAAAATATCGGAGTTACTTTTTCAAATAAGTAACGCCAGTTACTTTGTTTCCCATTTATTGACTGACAGCTCTGGTGTTGCCATGGTGACAGAAATCAGGAGTACAGAGGCGTTGTGTGCGCTGTGTGAACATGATGTTACTGTAGTTCTAGACTAAATGTGAATGTGCATTAATTCATCCCACTCACAAAAAACAGATTTAGTATTCATCAAAATGAATTAAAACAGTGAAATGCAAACTCAGAATATGATGCAAACCTGCAATAATTAAATATGTTAAATAACACAAATGTATCGAATCCCATTTTATTAACTAATGTCTTTGCTGCTGACCTTTGATGATCCAGTTCAACCATACTAATAAGCAAAAATGACTTTAGATAAACTAACAATTGTGCTTCATTGTTTTTTTTATTGCTGAAGAGTGTTTCTTCTCCTGCGTTCTACTGTACAGACGTGAATTTACTTTTGCTTCAGCCTGAGGTTTATTCATTACACTTTTAGGTGTGAAAGGGCTTTTATATTAGCTATAAACAGAACTTCTTATATTAAAAACAATCAAGCCCTGCTCATATTTAAAAAGTAACGCGAAAGTAACGCAAGAGTAACGTAACATTACTTTCCGTAAAAAAGTAACTAAGTAACGTAATTAGTTACTTTTTTATGGAGTAACGCAACATTGTAACGCATTACTTTTAAAAGTAACTTTCCCCAACACTGCCTGAAATCGTTATCAGAATGATTTTTTACTGAATTTACATTCATGCATTTGGCAGATGCTTTTATCCGAAGTGACTAACAACGAATTCAAAGTTTTTTATGCTTTATCAGTTCATGCATTGCCAATGCCACACTCTACTGTTTGAGTTACAGGAACTACAGTTACAGACAGAAACACCTGTGAATGTTTTTGCTGAGGTTAAAGCCTTAAAATAGAGTTAATAAATTAATAAATAAGGACAGAAACAAATAATGATGGATATTATTGAATGTACTGCAAATACAGTTAACAGACTTAATATTGCATTTTTGTCACACCATGGATATGGTTTATAAAATAAATAAGTAATAATAAAAATATAAATAGTTGGAGGCTATCCGAACTTTACGTTATTTGTGATGATTTTTAAGTACATTCATTTCAATATTTCTTAAGTTTAATCTTAAGAAAAAAGAAGAGAAAATTCTTCAGTAGTATTTGTTGAATACAAAATATATTTAACTTTTACCTTTTTCTTAAAGTTGAAAATAAGAAGACAATGTCTATCCATTTAGATAAAAACATAAACTAATAAAGTTAAGGTGATGCATATTGGTCAGTCATACATAAACAGTTTATCATCAACTATTTGCATCCATTTCATTTTAAGCGATTTGAATAAATGCATTTTGAAAATGATTATTTACAGTCGGCATAAATCCGTTACAATTATGAAGATTGTTAAATATTCACTATTAGCAATATTCAGTTAGTTAAAGCATATGAGATTGGAACAAATTGTATTTATTGATGATAAATATATAAACCTGGTTATTGTGTATTTAAAACACGTTCAGTTTTTTAGTACTATTACAGAAATCTGACCCGTTTCATTTATGAGAGACTGACAAATATGAATCGCATGAAGTTTGTTAAAACTGTGTAATCCAAATAAATGGACATTTTATATGCATTTCAGCTACATAAATCCTAAACTTTTTACAGTGTTTTTTTTTTTTTTCCCTGTAAACCATTTGCAGAGAATGCGTCAAATTTCAAATCAATATTTTACAAGCCGCTCTGTTATTGTAACAATCTATAACAACATATAAAAACACACCCCTAAATGAAACGCACACCAAACGAGTGCTTTTCTGATGTGTGAACATATAGACGGTTTGGTCGGAAACGGAGGTGACTGAGACGAGAGATCAAGTTTAATCGATAAAAATCAGATCATTCTCCACGTCTTCATATAACACTCAAAAATGAGGTCTGTACTACTGAGAACACACACGTTATCATAAAGCATTAACCTCACACACGCCACACGCCTGATCACATGTACAGGATGCACACGGGAAGGACAGGAAGTGATGAAGTGTTTATGGAAACAGCCTTAAAGATGACCTGACCATATAAAGAGGAACATTATTACTCATACAGGCTTTCTGTCCTTCGATTACACAAATCTCAGTTCCTGTGACGTCTGACAATATGTGAGATTACTGGAATGATCTCGTTTCAGGTCGAGCTGCCACATTAAAGCGATTAAGAGAGTTTAACAGTGTTTACAGGCGTCGTGTTGTGTGTTTTTCATTCATTTTTTCCCCTGAGGTCACTAATGCAAACAGAACAGATGTCAGTTTTCGGTGTTTCTCAGTAACTGCATTGATCCTACTTAAGGCAATAGTTCACCACACAATGAACGTGCTGAAAATGATGAGTTTGTTTCTTCGTCAGGTTTGTAGAAATGTAGCATTGCATCAGTGTCTCAGTGCTACATTTCTACAAACCTGATGCAGAAACAACCTCATCCTGATCTCAGATAAGCACATTTTCAGCATTTTTGGGTGAACTATTCCTTGAAGTTGCACATATGTAAAAATGAAGATAAAAGAAATAATGTAAAGAACTGCATGAAAAACAAAACCCATCATCATCATGCACATGCAGAAGACACGAGAGAATCGGAGGAAGCACAGGATAGTCACCAGAGGTTTACTAAAAACACATGTTCGATCTCCTGAAGGATCTCAAGCTCTCTAAAGACGTTCCGGACCTCGTCCCGCTCGATGCACTGCTGCTTGTTCATGTACTTCATGGCGTACATCTTCTCCGTGTCCCGCTTCTGCACGATGCACACCTGAAACACACACAGATGAACACGCTAACGAGAACATATGCATCATCACAGACCCACGTCCTATTAATAACATGCTCGCTTCGACCGGCACAAAATGTCACGGGTCAGAGGCGCTTCACGAGCACAGAATCTGCATTAAAAGCTCATTAAATGATAATCAAGAGTGTGTGTGATGTGAGACAGAGATAAAGGTCAAAACACAGTCAGGACTCGGGCAGCAGACGGGTCACATGGACTTGCTAATATCTTATACCACTGCAAATGCATATGTCAATATATAGTTATTTGATGCTCCAGCAAGAGCATCTAGAAAACGCTCTGATTCTGTCAGACGGCTGCTGTGAGAGTCCAGAGGCAACAATCAAGTCATTTAGCCGTCTAAATGAAACAAGCAAGCAAAATAATCTAGTTGAAATGGCCTTCTAAGCGTCCAGTATAAATGTTGTTTTCCTGATCTTTAGAAAAGCCTTTGAGCTCATAAGAGAACGGCAGCGTTTCACCCCACAGATCCAGACGGAAAACACTCTAAAACCTTCCCTAACTGCATCCGCTTTGATTCAGCAGACACCTCCAATACAAACCTGCCAGCGGGCAACGATAACTCAGACAAACAGCCCAAATATCACCCTCCCAGATGAGACTGATAGCAGCATCCCCGACTGAGATCTAATCATCCGTTCCACAAAAACATAAGCACATTAACCAGCAGAAACCAGAAAAACAAGACCTTATTTCTGTCTTTACAACATTCTGTGAAAATGTGCTCATCTTCAGGTCATCTGAGATTAGGGTGAGTTTGTTTCTTTATCAGGTTTGTAGAAATGTAGCACTGCATCAGTGTCTCAGCAATGGATGCTCTGCAGTGAATGGGTGCCGTCAGAATGAGAGTCCAAACAGCTGATAAAAACATCACAATAATCCACAAGTAATCCACAGCACTCCAGTCCATCAGTTAACATCTGGAGAAGACAAAAGCATTTACGTTTAGAGCGGTTTAAAAGCTGCTTGATCTGTGCAGATTTCTCTCCTGATTCACACCAGAACACTTTTTCACTGGAGGAAGCGTTATTATGGATTATAGACTCGTATTTTAGTTAAAAAGGTCTTAATGCTGGATTAGTTTCAGCTTTTGTCTTCTCCAGATGTTAACTGATGGACTGGAGTGCTGTGGATTATTGTGATGTTTTTATCAGCTGTTTGGACTCTCATTCTGACTGAGGATGAGGATATTATAATTTTTGGCTGAACTATTGCTTGAACTCTCATTGTAAATATATGAGATCTGGTCTCTTTGTCACAACACGGAGTTCTTTAAGAGACTCTAAGGACAATCTAATTAACTTCACATTTATCTCCTCCAAGCGAGAGCATTAAACTCCTGCAGTGGTTAAATATTCATAATGAACTCCTGTGATTGTGCTTGAACACACATTAGACGGTGTGGTAAAGGTCAGCCATGGGCTGTGCTGAAAGAGCGCTTCCAGCTGTTCTGAGCTGATATTTCAGTCACTGCTCTGGGAAACATCATAACAGTGCTGGCTGTCATCCCACCTGCTCACTTCGGTCAAAGGCTGTCGAGCGAGCGGATCGAGCCGTCGAGGCCTAACCGAGCTCTGACTGAGTCACGCTGAAGCTGTGAGATAAAGCGGCACGCCAGGGAAAGAGCCGTATAAACCCGGCCCACCGGAGAACATTTCCACTCCACAGATCATTTCACGCTTATCATCATCTGTTTACATGTTTAGAGAATCCCTGAGCAGATTCTTACGAGCGAGGAGCGTCCTGATGAGAAACAGCGTGTGAAATCCTGCTGACCAGAGGAGCGTTATTATCATCAACGAAAACTAAAACCATAAAAACACATTTGCATACTTAAAATGCATACTTAAAATATGCATCAACTGAAATAAGATGCAAAACTGAAAAAAGAATGACAACTATATAGACATTTAAAATAAAACTAAAATTAAAATAACAATTACAAAATTTTATTTAAAAAAATGTAAAAACACTTATTAAAATAAAACGTATTTTATTTCAGCTAGCTGTCTAGGCAACATTTCTCATTTTTATTTATGTTAACTTGATGTACTAACAAACTAAAATTTAGAAAAACTATATAAACATATTTTAAAAATAATAATAAAAATGACAAAAACACAACAAAATTACTAAAAGGTTAACTAAATTTAAAACCTTATTTTTTTTATTCAGAAACAAAATAAAAGGCAAAAAACCGTATTTTATTTCAGCTAGTTGAGGCAAAATTTCTCATTTTTATTTAGCTTAAGTTGAAGTACTAAAATAACTCAAATGAAATAAACTAAAATTAAAACTATAAAAGCATTTTAACTACTTGAAATGAACATCAACTGAAATAAAATAAATATAAAAAAATTAATTAATTTAATTTCAGCTAGTTGCCAAGGCAACAATTCAAATTTTCAATTAGTATAAGTACTTAAATAACTAAAAAAAAAAAAAAAAAAAACTTGATAAAAACTATAGACATTAAAAAATATAAAAATGACAAACAACAAAATTACTAAAACTAACTAAAATTAAAATGAAAAAAATCAACATTTTAACAAAAGCTATATTAAAACATTAACATAATTTGGAATTATTGTAATTAATATTACGCATTTTAGATTTTGAAAGTTATTATTGACATCACAAAATGAACAGCATTTGGACTCATGTACAAGTCCAGAGATAGAGCTGTTAAAGAGCTCGTGACATGGATTTATTATTATTTTAATATGTTCCTTGAATACATTCGCAAAACCTATTATTGTTAACCCTCATTCTGTCAGTAAATGTTCACAATTTCAACAAAATAATAGCATTTAATAAATGTTAAATAAAAGCTCGTTTTGTACTGAGGAGGTCGTTTTAAGATTCAAAACTTGAAGGATGTTTAAATGGTACAAAGGGCTCTTATATGCCAGACTTTAACAACTTTAAATTAGATTTTATGTCAAAAATTCAACATCTTAGTCATTATGTTGTTCAAGAAGCAATTATAAATTCACTTCCATTCAGCGAAATACCGAACTTCCTCCATTAAACGCTGTATTTGACTTTATTATGACAAATAAGATCAAATGTGATGCTTGCGAATGCATGAAGCACATGAAGCTGCTCTTCAGAGAAGAGTTGTGATGCTTTGTTATGAAATCTGCAGAGAAAGAGATGAGAAAAGACAGAAGCACAAAGCATCTTCTCTGTCTCTCTCTCACTTCAAGTCAGCGTTTATGGATTGAAAAGCTACGTTTCATAAGACGAGATGATATTCAGTCGGCACAAACGCTGAGCTGAAATGACACCTTATTAAACGAATCACCGCAGCCTCGGCCAAAATCATTCAATTAAATGTGATCTGCTTCCTTTCGTTTCGGATGACAGCAGTAAGTGCAGTTACTATGGTACTTTGGTGGAGACTATGGTTACCATGGTTACCATTTTTTGTCAGAATCCTAATGAGGAAAAGCGACTTCTCTTTCTCAGACGCCGGTGTCGGTCCTTATAAAGCAACATTTAATCAGCAGCTGAATATCTCCTCAGCACCGTTACTAGAACTGAAGCTGCAACATGTGCATGATGGCTGTGATTCAGGTACGACTTGAACCCGCAAGAGATACATGAAAATGTCTAAAATATGCATCATTTTTAGTAAGGGAATGAAACTTTGCAAATGCTTTGAGACCCTCAAAATACACATAATTTTTTCCCAAATTTTTCCCAATTATGTTTTAAGAGATTAAAGAGGTTTTGTGTTCGGGTCATTTTTGACCCGGATATGTATGGAGTCCAATAGGTGTCAAAAACGGTTTTGTAAAATTATCTATAAAGTCATAATAGTGTCAAAAAAAATTATAAAATATATTTAGCCTTTTCTCCTTATCTCACACACTGAATTTTGTTGATAAACAAATATGTACGTCTATTGACGAACCGTTGAAAGTGAGCTGAAAGTGGAAGTTCATGCAAGTAAAAATTTATTTTATCTGAAAACTTTTCAGAGTAATATTTGTGGTTTTTGTTAGACATAAAGATGTAGGTTTCATAAATTTGGACTGTTTTTGAGCAATCATGAGTTTAAAATTCAAAGGAATTTAATTAAATTCCATTCATTCCAATGGAGTAAACACTGATAATTCTCAGATTATATGATGTTATAAATTTTAGACAATGATTTATTAAAATCAAAATTCTCATCAATACTGAAGAAAATATATAGATATTTTGCATCATAGGTTTTTTTGTGTAGTTCATGTGTAATTTGAAATTTAAAAGAATTTCTCTTTTTTTAATAATAAAAAATGCAGTAATAAAATAAAAACAATCACATTCCCTCATTAATGAGAAGTTGCTGATCAGATACAATATGATTTTAGTTGAAAAGTATGAAGTTATGACTGTTTTATAAAATAACGATTCTTCGGAATGCATTATGATTGTTAACTGAGCGTCTCAGTTTGCCGTGAGGTCGCGTCGGCAGTAACGCAGCATTATGCGCTCATAAAGCGTGTCAGGTATGAGGCGCAGGGTTTTATGTAAGGTTACAGAATGCGTCGGTCGCGTTTTTAAAGCTTCTTCTATTCCCACGACTCTGATATATTTAGCTGCTCGATCCATTGTTGTCACCATGCACAAGTGTGTGCTGTTCAATCTACAGGAGACTCCAATCAAAAGCGTTTGCTTTCTGGGTCACAGAACTGCTGAGTGGAGCAAGACGGCTTCAAGCTGAAGAGAAACAGATCTGAGAGCAGAGAGCCGGTCCGTCTGGCCACTATTCCAGTCTCACGCTCTTAAAATAACGCAGCTTTACTGGCATCCGTGCTTCCAAGAGGAACCTTTACCATCCAGAAGCACTAAAGGTTCTTCAAATCCCAGAGAGGATTTTCTATTTCCTGAAAAAATGCTACTTAATTCTATTGCATCGGACTAAAACGTACTGACTTCGCTCACATAGGGTTAATTAAAAAAACACTCAAAAATGACCGGCCTACAAATGATTGTTTATAGATTTCTTGTTATGCAATATTATCACGAAAACTTGGCTTTAATCTTTCTGTCAGCTTGTTTTCTTTAAATCGGCACAGGTTTTGTGTTTCTTTTAGGAACTGATTGATCGTAGGCCCTCACTGATGTGAACATTGCCAAAATCGTGGAATCTAATCATAAAAATGGAATTTACTGTATAACATGGAATTTGAATTTTGGATGAATAAATCAAAAGTAGGGCTGAACACTTAAATTAGAAAAAAGTTTGGTTTAACTTGAAATTATGACAGAAATATATTACTGCTGTACAGTAGAATGTCTGTCTCAATGTAACAATAATAAAAAAAATTATAGAAACTTTATTTTTAATAATCATAAATTTTTTCTTTTTCATTTTAACAATAAGGTTTTGTGTTTCTTTTAGGAACTGATTGATCGTAGGCCTCACTGATGTGAACATTGCCAAAATCGTGGAATCTAATCATAAAAATGGAATTTACTGTATAACATGGAATTTGAATTTTGGATGAATAAATCAAAAGTAGGGCTGAACACTTAAATTAGAAAAAAGTTTGGTTTAACTTGAAATTATGACAGAAATATATTACTGCTGTACAGTAGAATGTCTGTCTCAATGTAACAATAATAAAAAAAATTATAGAAACTTTATTTTTAATAATCATAAATTTTTTCTTTTTCATTTTAACAATAAACCTCTGTTTTGCAGCACTTTGTTTGCCAAAAAAAATGAAAGGGTTTGATTAATTTTTATTTAATTAAAATGATAATTAAATTGTTGATGTTTTATGCCTTAATTTAATTACCAGAAACATTAAAATACACAGAATTTCTGAAAAACAAAATAATCATATTATTGTGAAAAAAAAAAAAGATAAATGAAGTGGTTTTATGGGTTAAATTTATTTGACATGCTTTTTGATTATTCAAATTTAATTAAACCATTAAATTGGAATCCATAAAAATTAAAACGAAACAAAACATATGTTTTGTTACACTTTTAATATACTGTTGTTAAACTGTATCCATTAAAACAGAGTCCAGAAAAATTTAACCGGAAAAAATCAAATTCTGAAAAATTCAAAAGTAAATAAAAAAATAAAATGCATTTCATAATGCTTTTTCACTCAAAAACTGAGGTGCATAAACTCAGGTCAATGAGGCCTGCAATCAATCAGCTCCAAAAAGAAACAAAACCTGTGCTGATTGAAAGAAAACAAGTTGATAAAAAGATTGAATTCAAGATTAGGTGATAATACAGCATATCGAGAGATTTATGAACAGGCCGGTCATTTTTGACTGGAAACACTGAATTAGGTGAAGGATTTTCAGCAACACAGGGGTTAAAATGTTCTTCACACTTAGAATTATTCTATGAGGAACCCAAATCGGCTCTTCTACGGCATCACAGTAGAAACCCCTTTATTTTTACGAGTGTATCTGAATCCAAGTGACGGCGTAAAATCATCGGTGAGATCGACTGCAGTGGATTCGATTCTATCAAAGCTGAACTAAACACATCTGACTGGAACAAGCAAAGTGATTTTTCTCTGAATGATCACACACACTCACTCACTCACTCACTCTCACTCTCACATGCACACACTCACAGGCACCTGCACGCACGCACACTCTCACACGCACTCTCACTCACACACATGCAGTCACACACACACACACACACACACACATTCACACTCTCACACTCTCACACACACACACACACTCTCTCTCACACACACATACTCTCACTCACACACACATACTCTCTCTCACACACACAGTGAGTCGCGGTGTTTCCAAACAGCCCTGATGAGTCTGTCAGTGACAAAGAGAAATCACTTCCTCTCGTGTAAATGTGTTTTCTCTTCAGTCTTCAGTGACGCAGCGCAGGAAATTAAAGCACACTTACAACCCCAATAACAAAACACATCATTCATCCAGCGTCTGAACATCTGAACATCTCATCCACACGCACACACAGAGACCTGGAACCGGCCGAAAATGTATAATTAAAGAGCTGGAAACAGACGAGCAGAGAGAGAGGAAGACCAAATGAGACATAGACTGAGAGAAGAACACCGAAGGCTTCATTTGCTCTAGAAACACAATCATCTGAGAGAGAGAGAAGCGCTACGGCCCACACACCACAACCAAACAATTACAGAAAAGCCTTGTGGGCTGAAGGATTCATTCAGACGAGCTCATGTGACCGAAGAACTCAATTAATCACTAATGGTTTCATAAACACAGAAGAACGAGCGAACGAACATGCTGTAACGCTGAACACAATTAATATGAGCTTCATTTATGATCACATACAGGCGTATCTAAAATGACAACACGTGAATGTAAATGAGGGCAATGCTTTCAAAACTCTGAGATGCGTGAAGCTTCAAAACATTTACGAATCTTTTGTTTCGAATCAGTGGTCCGAAGCTTGTTTCGTCAAACCTCGGTTTCAAAACATTTTAAAATTCAGAGTGTTGCTAAAATGTGTCGAATGGTTGAAATGATCTATGGTCAGTTTTATAATGTAGGCTAATATTGAATTCATTTAATGAATCTTAATAGTTATGCATGTATAATACAATATATTTAATTGCTTCTTGCAATTCGGCATATCAGAATGATTTCTGAAGATCATGTGACACTGAAGACTGGAGTAATGATGCTGAAAATACAGCTGCGCATCACAGAAATACATTACAGTTTAACAGATATTCACATAGAAAACAGCGGTTTTGAATTCTAATAATATTTCACATTTTTTACTGTATTTGTGATCAAATAAATGCAGCCCTGGTGAAGCAGAAAGTCTTACCAATCCCATATTTTTGAACTGTGTTATTTTTTCTTATTTGTCTACAATAGAAACAACAAAATATTACTTAAAAACATCAATTATATCTTAATAAATTGTGATGCTTCTAAAAAGGTTTGATTAGTGACCAGTTGTCTGATGACACGCAGAAAGTTTTGAAGGGCATTTTGGGCTGAAGTAAAGCTCATAATCAACATGCTTTCTAAACTTTTCGCCAGTTTTCATGCCTGCTTTTCCATTTCTATTAAAATCACATTCCGCTATACATGTCAGATGTGCAGTCGTACAGGGAATAACTGGTCAAATTAGGTCTTAAATGTAAGTTATTTAATATTTATTCAGCGATGTTTCGTTTAACTGTAAAACTGCGGTCTTTTCTGCACTTTTTCCTCACTCATATACATATGTACACGTTATTTTTTATCCATCTCTGGGTGTTCTTATCAATAAATTAATTTCACCTTTTGAATATTACTGTTGCTCGTGTTGTTACTGTAATTATTCTGCATGCATTAAAGCAATTTTAATTTCCAACCCATTTTGGGTTCATTGTAATCCAGCATTAAAGTAATTTATAAAATATAGTCGAGTTAAAAAAAAGGCCAGGATGTTGCATCAAACATTTCACCCAAAAACGTATCATTAAAGCATATTTTAATTTCTAATTCATATTTCTGTTTTAACATTTTTTTTTGTTTTATTTTTGCATTGACATGTAAAAAAACAATGTGAAATTGATTAAAAAATTATTGAAATATTTTTTTTAAAACTACTAAAAATGAGAGAAGACAACAAAATTACAACTAAAATTAAAATGAAAACGGAATATATTTAAAAAAAAAAGTATAACATGTAACAAAATAACTAAAACTTGAACTAAAATTAAATTGAAAACAGAAAATATAAAAATAAAAAATATTAACTAAAAACTATAATAGTATCTCAATGACACTAAAATAACAGTCTAGAGCCAAAACATTTTAATATGAAGGGCCACAAATCAAACTTGTTGAAATTGAGGGTCGTGGGCCAAAAGTAATGATGCATTATATCCAACTATATTATATAAAAATTTATGACACAAAAATAATCAAAATAATTAATTATTTTTATTTAACATTTGATTAAAAAACAATTCTTTTTTTATTTTATTTTTTTAATGTTTTAATATAATACAGTTGGATATAATGCAACATTTAGTTTTGGTCCACGGTCCTCAATCAAGTTTGGTTTTCGGCCCTTCATATTAAAAACTTTGGGCACCTCTGGTCTAGCTCAAATTTAACTGCTAGTTACTAAGCAACCAAGCGTCCCATTAATCCTCAAATAGCACAAAATGCAATTAGCCACATACCCTTCATGCATATAAAGTTTGCTGGGAATATAAAGTTCTAGCTGTTCAAACAGGCATTAATAATGACAGAAGCAATGGGAAGTTAATCGGATAAAAACGCTCTTGAATTCAATGCACAACATATTACGTGTCACGCTCTGACATAGAACGTATCTGGAAAACTACAGTTTTAAAGCACATGCGAGCGATCCTGCCGCCTCTCACAGATTAATGATGTTTCGAGGCTTTTCCCGGCGTCGCTACAAGCGTGTAATATAATATATTCAGTCCTGCTGCACAAATACTGACAGCTAAACTGCACAGAGGTAAACTAAAGCAGGTGCTCGTCCTCGCTTCTGCTCTGCTGAAGTGTGTAAAGCGTCTGCCAAACCCAGCCATTTCTCATATTGTTATGTGTACTGCTAACCTAACCTCTTCATCACCATCAGTCCCGTCTGACCACATATGAGCATGCCTGATGTTACTGAAAACACTCTGATATGCACACTTCAGGTGCTAACATCTGTGAAAAAACACTCATTCAGGGGTAAATAAGACTGACCTCCTCAGTTACTGCTTTTGTACTTTTTCCTGAGTGTATAATATCTTCCATTAATAACATTATTTCATTATGCTAAACTAGTGTTGCTCTAGTTTCTCAATTAACTAACCCAGCTGTACATCCCTCATCAGATTCATCAGGCCAGGGTTTTCATAATTAACTAAAACATTAAAGAAAACCATTTTCGTTACTTGAAATAAAAAAAAATAAAATAAAAAAATATTTAAAAAAAAATATATATATATATATATATATAAAAAAAATCAAACAAAACATAATAAAAATGACAAAAACACAACAAAATGACTAAAACTAAGTACATTTTTTAAAAATTTTAAATGATTCAAAATATTAATAAAACTATAATAGTATAACTATTATAGTCTCTCAGTGAGATTTTTTTATATTATTATGTTTTACATTTCACTTCACTTCAAAAATAAAAATGATTTAAATAAACAAAATCTTAAAGATTTTTTTTAATAAATAAAATTCACTTATATTGTTTTTTACATTTCACTGCAAAAAAATACAAATTTAAATTAAAAAAAATGTTTAAATAAGTTTTTTTTTTAAATAAATAAAATTCACTTATATTGTTTTTTACATTTCACTGCAAAAAAATACAAATTTAAATTAAAAAAAATGTTTAAATAAGTTTTTTTTTTAAATAAATAAAATTCACTTATATTGTTTTTTACATTTCACTGCAAAAAAATACAAATTTAAATTAAAAAAAATGTTTAAATAAGTTTTTTTTTTAAATAAATAAAATTCACTTATATTGTTTTTTACATTTCACTGCAAAAAAATACAAATAATTTAAATTATTAATTTTTAAAAAAAAAAATTTTTTTTTAATAAATACAATTCACTTATATTGTTTTTTACATTTCACTGCAAAAAAATACAAATTTAAATTAAAAAAAATGTTTAAATAAGTTTTTTTTTTAAATAAATAAAATTCACTTATATTGTTTTTTACATTTCACTGCAAAAAAATACAAATTTAAATTAAAAAAAATGTTTAAATAAGTTTTTTTTTTAAATAAATAAAATTCACTTATATTGTTTTTTTACATTTCACTGCAAAAAATACAAATAATTTAAATTAAACAATTTTTTTTTTTTACTAAATCAAATTCACTTACTGTTTTTTAAATTAAAATGCAAAAATAAAACAAAAACAAAAAAAAACATTGAAACAAAAATATAAATTAGATGATATTTCCTATTTTTCCCCTACTAAGCTCATCACAAGCCAGCTTTTGTTGTGTCTCTGCACTATAGAATTAACCAAGATTGTTTCTTTTGACTGTACATTTTAAGCAAAGCCACAGATTATTTCAGAAACATTTGTAAAGATGTTTAAAGAGCCCACACAGTTCCTCCACAGAGCTCCAGGAGTCACAGACCGAGTGATTATTAAAGCTTATTCTGCTTCACACTGGACATCACATACTGATCCAACAGCTCCAACATGCTTTATGGTCAATAAAAAGCTCCTTAAAATCATGTAATGAAACGTGTTCATATTCGCAGCAGAAGTCTCTGTTTGCTCTCCTTGAATCTCCTCGCTGTCGGAGAGATTCTGTCTTTCTCGTGTCACGAGCAGGATGAGTCGTAAATTAATTAACTGCTATGGTCCAGATTAATGGAGAAATTAAATTGTAATTACTTAAGGCCTACTTAAGCGGTAAATCTCAGTTTCAGATAACGGGAGCGCAGGGTAATTAGAGTCTCTCTCTGTACTCTTACTGTACTTACATGTGACACCGCAATCTTTCATCATACGTTTATTCATTTATTTGTACAAGCTCCACTCGTTCTGGAGGAACTCTTCTTTTACAGTAAGTACAGTAAGTACAGAACTGGTCGCCTTACCTTCCCGAAGCTCCCTTTCCCGATGGCCCGCAGAATCTGGAAGTGATCGAAGTTCACTACAAAAGAGAATAAGAGAAAGAGTAGATTAATAAAAGGAAATGCAAGAAGATTGAAATGTTACTTCACTAAAAAAGTGAATTCTGTCATCATTTACCCGCCATCATGTGAATATAAACCCGAATAACTATCATATTCCACAAAGGAATCATACGCAGTCATATGACAACAATGCAGAAATATATATATACAGTGTTGCGTTACTCCATAAAAAAGTAACTAATTACGTTACTTAGTTACTTTTTATGGAAAGTAATGCATTACGTTACTTTTGCGTTACTTTTTAAATCTGGACAGGGCTTGCTTGTTTGTTTTTAAAATAAAAAAGTATTTTTGGCAAATATAAAAGCCTTT
>NW_015654498.1:56552-61804 GCF_001515625.1 Sinocyclocheilus rhinocerous
TATATATATATATATATATATATATAGAGATAGATAAAATGTTTTATAATGGTTTTATTTTTACTTTCAGTTTTAGTTAAACATAGCAAGATGTCAGAATTGCAAGAACAAAAATTCAGAATTCTGAGTTTATATCTCACAATTCTGCCTTCAGACTTCCACCGTAACAAAGGTTGGACAAAAATAAACTCTAAAGATTAAACATTTTAGTGCACAAACAAGAAAAGTCAGAATTGTGAGATAAAAAGTCGCAATTACCTTCCACTGATCAGACTGCCGAACATCAAGACATTTTTACACAAATCTACATGTACTTCACATTGATGCATTTGCAGATGCTTTCAGTCGAAGGAACTGACATTGCATTTCAGGGATACATTTGATCAGTTCATGCATTCCCTGGAAATCAAACCCATGATCTATGGTTTGAGCTACATTTAAAAATCTGCTAAATCATCAGGTGTTTTTCTATGGTCTGTTAGCATCAGGACCGGCTCAGCTTCTAAAACACACTTCACACAGCGGCGCATTAGAAATAAACACCGTTTCTGTCAGAAGCAGCGCTCATAGAGCAGCACAGAGCTGCTGCGTTTGTTCGTCTGAAGCTCTGATGCCAGCAGTGCCAATCAATGCTTCACAACAGAGAAACTCCAGCGTGTGTGAAGTCATGAGAAAACAGAGCTCATCGATTCGACCTTTATCCAGCTGAGATCAGCAGAAAAACCTCACACAACAGCACGTTATTATTATGATACTGCCTTTATATCTGTGTCTTACTTAGTATATGTGTCCATGCAGCACAAAAGCAGTGTTAAGTCGCTGGGGTATATTTGTAGCAATAGCCAACAATACATTGTATGGGTCAAAATTATGGATTTTTCTTTTATGCCAAAAATCATTAGGATATTAAGTAAAGATCATGTTGCATGAAGATATTTAGTAAATTTCCTACCGTAAATATATCAAAACTTAATTTTTGATTAGTAATATGCATCGCTAAGAACTTCATTTGGACAACTTTAAAATTGATTTTCTCAATATTTAGATTTTTCCCATATTTGAATCTTAAATAATTTCACCAGACTTTATAAGTTAGGACAGAAATAATTGCAGCTGCTTTAAATAATAACGTGTTTCTCCCATGAGAGAACACTTCATCTTCTCCAGCTAAAGTCTTCATCGTTTCAGATATACTCAGTATTTCAAATATCTTTAGACGTGTTTTCCCCGAACACACACACACACACACACACACACACACACTGACTCTTATGACTGGTTTTGTGCTCCAGGGTCACATATTTGTCTTGTTTTCCAGCACAAATTCTTAAATCAAGATACAATTACTCAAAATATTACGTCTTGTTTTATGAGAAAATGAAATGTTTTTGCTGAAAACAGGGACAAATATCTGCCAATGGGGTCTGAAAAATATTATTGTTTTCCCTTTTATTTTTTCTGACCCCATTGGCAGATATTGGTTCATTTTAATCATATGATTAACAATTTTAATCATAAATTGATAATTTTTCTTTCTTTCAGAAAACAAGTCATTTTGCATCTCAAGTAAATGAAATAAACAAGACAAAAATACCAAGTAAGAAAATCATTTTTGCAGTGCATTAGGAAACAAATATGACGGTTTCATTTAATGCTCGATTGCTTTTGAAGCGTGTTTTGAATATTAGTCAATAGTATGCGGCACCAAGTGAAGCTAAACGAAGAGTTTATATTCAATATATTCATGCATCAGATATCAGAGCTCATGCGTTTTGATCTCATTAGATATGCATTTAGCGATTTGCTGAGGTATTTGTGCTCCAGAAGCCTTATTTTCCGTTTGAAAGCTCGTGTGTTCATGATGTGGATGTGAGCAGATGAAGCAGACTGAAGCTTCCTTCCACTAATGCTTTCTGCTGCGCTTTTAACCGCAGTGAACCCCTAACACACACACACATTCACACACACACTCATGAGGACGCGGGTCGCCTCGGGTCACTTCTAAACACTCCCAGCATCTCTTAAGAATCTCATTCTGCAGCCGCTTCTTGAACTTTTCATGTTTCTCTGAAGCGGTCACAGAACAGATTTCTGCTGCCTGATCCCATACAAGTCAAGCACATTTACTTCTACAGCACTTTAGACGTTTCAGAGCATTTCAAAGCAACTTTAGAGTAATAAACGGGAAAAGAACATTTAATATTAACACAATTACTGTTGTGAAATTCTGTGAAGTAGCTCTACTGAAGACAATATTCAGAGGACGCGGGTCGCCTCGGGTCACCTCTAAACACTCCCAGCATCTCTTAAGAATCTCATTCTGCAGTCGCTTCTTGAACTTTTCATGTTTCTCTGAAGCGGTCACGGAACAGATTTCTGCTGCCTGATCCCATACAAGTCAAGCACATTTACTTCTACAGCACTTTAGACGTTTCAGAGCATTTCAAAGCAACTTTAGAGTAATAAACGGGAAAAGAACATTTAATATTAACACAATTACTGTTGTGAAATTCTGTGAAGTAGCTCTACTGAAGACAATATTCAGATCAATTCAGTTCAGGTTTTGATCTCATCCAACACTGCGGCCAAATCCATAAAATTATTGAATTTATTACAGCAAACTAAAACTAAAACATATTTTTACTTGAAATAAAATGTTTACTTGAAATAAAATAAAACATTTTTTATTTTAGCTAGTTTCCAAGGCAACATTTTTTCCAAGGCATATTTTAGTTCAATTTGATGCACTAAAATAACAAACTAAAATTGAAATAAAAATGAATAAAAATGATCTACACAATTTTTTTTTTTAAACTACTAAAAATGACAAAAACACACAACAGAATTACTAAAACTTATGTAAGCAGAAAATATAGAAATAAAAACTAAATCAAAATATTAACAAAACTATAACAGTATCTCAATGACAACAACACTACATTAAGACTTATATTACATTATATTATATATTATTTTAATGTTATGTTTAAATATGCAAATGAGCCATCATCTAATTAAATATGCACTCATTTGCATATATTTCCAGAACATAAATCTGATCACTGGATAAAGTCAGGTTCATAATTCTATTTTATTTATTTATTTATTTTTGTATTCTATTCTATTTTAATTCTACTTTATCTGTATTTATTTCTTTTTTTATTAAAAAACGGAGAAAAAAACGTCTCTTCTTGGATAAAAGCGTCTGCTAAATGACGAAATGTAAAAGTAATTCTTCTTTGATTTTGTTGACACATTAAAAGTTTTGGATTTTTGATTTATCTTTTTAATCACTCCATAAATCAGAAAATACTGTCAACAGACAGAAAACAAACACACTTTCACCGTGTTTTCAGGAGTAAAATGCTGTAGAAATCAGTGTGAATGAAATATGAACAAACCTTCAGAATATAGAGAGGAATAAAACTGTAAAGCTTGGTGTTTGAAAGAGAAAAAACTCTTTACAGATTGAAATAGATAAAGTGCAATAAAACAAACACTTCAGTGGATTGTCTGAAAGAACTCATGATATGGAAGCAAAACAAAAACTCCGGTTTTGCCTTTAGTGTCTTGCAGAATCAGTCCTAACAAGAAAACAAGAGAAAACTTGGATTATAAACCTAATTCGATCAATAGTTATATGCAACTTTAATGTCTTATTTTCCCAATATTTGCGCATGCTGTTCAGAATCAGGTTGATGTTCCCTAGTGAGCTGCACCTGATGGGAAATGGTTTTGTGCTGCATTTAGCGGTTCTTGGCAATGCTTTACACTCATGAACCGGAGTCTGTGGGCAAGTCTGCTCTCGCTTTAATACACCGTCGTTCTGAAGGCCAAACCAGATGATAACCTTTAGCCATTTGTTTGCTGGAACGGCGTGTGGACTCTCATATTCCCAGAATGCAATAAAGCATTACTCGGAGAGCTCGGATTCGACTAATACAGAGAGTCAAACGTCATGCACCCGTGACAGTGACATTAAACACACAACCGACTCTTCTGTCTCTTATATATATATATATAAATGAAAAAGGCAACACATACCATGCATTTGTGATTTAATTACTGATAAACCCCTTGAATAATTCACTGAATGCACAAAAAACCTCCCCAAATCCTCACATCTCTTTCCAGGTTTGTTTTCACACGGACACTTTAAAATGTCACTGCAAAGATTACTGAAATGTTTTTAAAGCAGGTCATTACAATATTTGTTATTAGTGATCTCTTCCATCATATTATCACTCAATCTTCCAATTAATCAACAGTTTTGATTACGACACATCTATAATAATCAATCTTTTGGGGTTAATCGTGGTCTGTTCCAGTAATTTGTTAACACTTTTACACGCCCTCATGAATACTGATGCTACAACTGCCTCTATGCTCTCGAGCTCGACTGTATTATCAGCCAGAGATATAAACGATCCGCACTCTGTTCATGCACTCATGTTCTCTCAACCGCTTGATTGTTTGTATTGCTGCAGCATGTAACGCTGTTATTGTCCAGCTCTACTCTGATAAATGCAACTATAAAGATATTATAAACATTATGATTTTCTGTAAAGCTGCTTTGTGCATTGTGAATAATACGCAAAACACATTACCAAAAAATGCAAAGCAACTATTATGAGAGTCCATGAAGCTAATTTTAATGTCCTGTTGACTGGAGTATCTGTATGCATTGGTTTCATTATGAAGCATCCTGCTGAAGGTGTTTTCGAGATGACTGACAGCGGTTCGGCGCTCGTGGGCAGAAAACCCACACAGAGGAAGTCATTAGTGTCTCTTCCTGTCTGCGGTCCATCTTGTGCCACACAGCACTCGAGCTAATGATAATGCCCTGCACACAGCCCCACACGAGCCCAGCCTTCAGACTTCACTCGGACTGTAATACCAGTCAAAAGTTTGGGAATGGTGAGGTGTTTCTAAAAAAAGAAGAAGTCTCTTCTGCTCAGCAGGGCTGCATTTATTTAATCAAAAATACTGTTAAATTGTGAAATATTATTAGAATGTAAAACAGCTGTTTTCTATGTGAATGTCTGTTAAACTGTAATGTATTTCTGTGATGCGCAGCTGTATTTTCAGCATCATTCCTCCAGTCTTCAGTGTCACATGATCTTCAGAAATCATTCTAATATGCTGATTATTAGAAACATTTCTGATTATTATCAATGTTGAAAACACTTAATATTTTTGTGGAAACTGTGATGCATTTTATTTTTCAGGATTCACAGATGAAACAAAGTTCA
>NW_015654498.1:61869-64031 GCF_001515625.1 Sinocyclocheilus rhinocerous
GAAGTCTCTTCTGTTCATCAAGGCTGCATTTATTTGATCAAAAATGCAGTAAAAAAAAAGTGAAATATTTTTATGATTTAAAATAACTGTTTTCTATGTTAATATCTGTTAAACTGTAATTTATTTCAAGAAACATTTCTGATTATTATCAATGTTGAAAACAGTCGTGCTGCACAATATTTTTGTGGAAACTGTGATTTTCTACCATTCAAACGTTTTTTTTTTTTAAAGAAAGTAATACTTTTATTCATTAAGGACGCATTCCATTGATTAAAAGTGACAGTAAATACATGTATAATGTCACAAAATATTTCTGTTTCAAATAAATGCTGTTTGTTCATCTGTGAATCCTGAAAAATAAAATGTATCACAGTTTCCACAAAAATATTAATGTTTTCAACATTGATAATAATCAGAAATGTTTCTTGAAATAAATTACAGTTTAACAGATATTAACATAGAAAACAGTTATTTTAAATCATAAAAATATTTCACTTTTTTTTTACTGCATTTTTGATCAAATAAATGCAGCCTTGATGAACAGAAGAGACTTCTTTGTAATATGTATATATACAGTATATATACACACATATACATATATATATATATATATAGGCAGCTTTGTAGTGAATCTCTTAAATAGTTTTTTGCTGGTGTCTTCAGCAGATTCCCCGTGAGGATATAAGAATAATAAATAAATAAAATCTCCAAATCCTTTTATTCTCTGCTCTAACTCGTTTTGTTTCCTCTAGCTTTCTACATATAAAATAATTACTTTATTTCAGCTATTTGCCAAGACATCATTTCTCATTTTCATTTATATATATATATATATATATATATATATGCTATAAAAGTATCATAATGATACTAAAATAACACTGCATGAAACAGTCAAAACTCATATTATATAAAAGAGTTCAGTTCAGACTCTGGATTCTGATTGTTAAATAGCAGATAAATGCACAATTCCTCCATAATTTTTCCGGGCTCTCATATGTAAATTATGTAAATCAGTCGTGGCCACTGACAGCCCCGTGGATATAAACATTACAGCGATTCACACATGAACCATCATCACACACACATATATACCGCTCATAACATACAGTAACGCTACTCAGATCATCTCAAACCATCAAACATCTCCACTCGTCCTCTCTCAGCATTTCAAAACTCACTCAGCTCTCTCGTTTGGAGATGCTGGCCATTAATTATGCAAAAAGAGATTATGCAATTTTCATAAGCTTTTCCTTATTAATCACAACCAAGGGCACGAACGGCTGGCGGGCACAAACAGAGCCGTGCTGAGCATGATGGGTAATGTGTTGAGAGATATTGTGAGACCTGCGTGAGAAACACACCTTGTAAATGCATTAATGAAGAGCATTTCATTGCAGGACGTCAAAACGCTCTGTAGTGCAGCCGACACAAACACTGACAAAACACATTTATTTATTTCTACAGCGCTTTATACAAATACAATACAGACTCATTCGAAGCAGCTTCACAGGAATAAACAGGAAAATAACAGTGCTAATATTGTACAATTTGATTGTTTTTATTATAATTTATTTTTTATTATTTTTATTTTTATTATAATTTGAATTATGAAACTAATTCAATTCCAGCTGTAAAGCAGCTCTACAGAATTAATTGGATCAATTCTGTTTTAATTCAGTTTAGTAACAGTGTCAATGCTGCCAAGTTAAACAATGAAAAAAAAAACATTTTTATTGCTTGAAATTAAATAACATTAACTGAAATCAAATATAAAAATATATATTTAAAAAAAATTAAAAATGGCAACATTTCTCATTTTTGATTAGTTTAAGCTTAACTACTTAAAACAAACACTATGGCTGATTTTTATTATAAACCCCCAAACAATTCTAAAATATAGAATAGAATAGAATAGAATAGAATAGAAATATTGTCAAATTATAATGGTTATCATTAACTAAAACGAAAACCATAAATCATTCAAACTTAAAATTAAATAACATTAAATGAAATAAAATATAAAAATATATTTTATAAGTATAAAAGTATTAACTTATTTAATGTTAGCTAGATGCCATGGCAACATTTTTCATTTTCATTTAGTTTAAGTTGTAAGTACTAAATAACTAAACAAGCAGCTTAATACAAAAGCCATGACT
>NW_015654498.1:73268-74309 GCF_001515625.1 Sinocyclocheilus rhinocerous
AAAAATGGCAACATTTCTCATTTTTGATTAGTTTAAGCTTAACTACTTAAAAACTTAAAACAAACACTATGGCTGATTTTTATTATAAACCCCCAAACAATTCTAAAATATAGAATAGAATAGAATAGAATATAAATATTGTCAAATTATAATGGTTATCATTAACTAAAACGAAAACCATAAATCATTCAAACTTAAAATTAAATAACATTAAATGAAATAAAATATAAAAATATATTTTATAAGTATGTATAAAAGTACTTATTTAATGTTAGCTAGATGCCATGGCAACATTTTTCATTTTCATTTAGTTTAAGTTGTAAGTACTAAATAACTAAACAAGCAGCTTAATACAAAAGCCATGACTTATTTTCATTAAAAATCCCCAAATAATTCTAAGATATAGAATATAAATATTGACAAATGAGAATGGTTATCATTAACTAAAACCATAAAAACATTTTCACACACACACAAAAAAAAAAAAAACATTAACTGAAAAAATAAAATGCAAAAAGCTTAAACTTATTTCAGCTATTTGCAAAGGCAACATTTCTCATTTTCGTTTATGAATTTTGATTCAGTTCCGTTTAATAACCATGTCAGTGTTGTGAAGTTAGTGTCATTATTCAGATCAATTCACTTCATGTTTTGTTCTCATCTGTTAGTATTAGTGCAGGTAAACTGATATTACTGAATATTAAGCAACTTTTAAACCCCAACTGAGCAAGTTAAAGGCTTGCAATGATGCAAAGCAAAATGTTGGTGGATTGGCGATATTTCAAGATTAACTGCCAATATCCAGCTTCTCCTGGACTCAAGAATCTTGCTATGATTTAGAGGAAAGCTGCTGTACATTCACACTTCTGCACACACTGCTAGAAATATAAACGTCTAAAGCACATGATCTGACTCCAGTGTTTGATTTCTCTTACCAAACACATCATTATATTTCAAAGAGGACTAGAGAAAGGGCAGATTATATTGTGAGATATGAGCAGTTCTTCACAGACCAGTAACTGCGCCGGAACTGAACTTCTT
>NW_015654499.1:0-3205 GCF_001515625.1 Sinocyclocheilus rhinocerous
TGCAGTTTTTCTGACCCGTTATCTAGGCCTGTTGTTTCTCTTCCTATAAAAATAAAAAACGAAAAGAAAAAGAAAAACCCTGGACAAGTAAGTTTTTTTTATTTGGACAAGTAAATGACCAACTTCGCTATAAGTAATATACCTTCAGATGCAAAGCATTTTCCTGTCAACAGTGACTGTTTTTACAGTTTACAGTGGAGCTTCATGTGCTGCTGACTGCAATATTTACAGTATTGTGACACTGATACAGTTTTCTTGTTTGCAACATTTTTAAAGTAAAAATAAATAATGCAATTCATATACAATTAAAATGTTAAATTCAGTTACAATACTAAATAAAAGGGCTCAAGGAACTATGGGCTGTCTTTTTCTACGTGTCCCTTTGTAGGTAGATCTTGCCTTTCATCAAGGCTGAGGTCAGGGAGGGTGGGCTTGAAAAGGTTGGTGACCACTGGGTTACACAGAGAACCAGTACTTTTTGAGCAACATGACATAAGCAATTGATAATGTAGGAAACAGCAGACAACTGTACATAATCAATTGTACCGAAGCATTTTCTACTTGTTTAAAATACGACAAATTGCTGTAATGATGAGCACAAGTGGCTAGATGATGTGAAGGTTAAACATAGTTTTGAGAATTTCAGCTGTGATCTGAGAAATGTACTAAAGCGGCTGGAAAACTGGAAGTAAAAGGTACAGTCAGTTATTCAACATGTAATAAAAAACTTGTAATGCATTCGTTTACATTTTAAAAAATTATTTTTTTAGAACAATTTCAATAAATGATTCCTTGCTTTTCCTGCAGGTGCTAAACACTCTTTGGTTTCCCCTCATCTGTAAATAAGTTGTCCACAAATGACAACTGACCTTTCGCAAAAACAAAGCCTACTTTTGCTATGTCCGACAAGTCACATGCCATACAGTGAAAATACATTGCGGAACAAAGCAATACTTAGTATAAAACAAAGTGTCAGCTTAAAAATTTTGTCAAAAAGTTCAAACACTAAATAGACCCAAAACCCTTGCAGCAAACACAGACCTCATGTTCAGGCAGACGAACGTGTGGTAGTCGCAGATGTCACGAAGACGTCAAGTTCAGGCAGACAAACAGTAATGTGGCAGACGCAGACGTTACGTTCAGTGAGACGAGTGCATGTTGCAACGTCATATTAAAGAATCCATCCGAACGCCATAGTATGTGAATAAGAAGCTGAATTCAGCCTCGTGTATCAGCCCCAGTCGGAGCACATGAGTATTATATGCACATTAGCATGTACGGCGATTAGCAAGCATGTGCTGTGGTAGTGACAGACAAAAAGCAAAAGATAGAACATATGTAAGGCTTTTTATGTTCCTTTTGTTATAATTAATATATCGTTTCTATGATTTGAGTCTATTTTGTGCCAATTCACTTAAATTTAGTTATGTGTTAGGCCTATGTGTTTTAGTGAACTTGGGTTTGCAGATTGCACAAGTGTAGTTAGTGTAATTATTTTCCAAAATATGTGCGTTAATCTTTAAGGAATCCCTTCTTATTTGCATTAATGTAATTGCAACATATATTAATATAAATTATGTACAATATTAAAATCAGGATATAGTACATTATTCAATAAAGAGTATAAAAATGTAGTGTTATATTGGAATACATTATATTAAAAGGTGTTTCTAATATTCTAATATTCATGCATTTGGGATTCATAACTCTCTGTGGAGAGTGCATTAAAGTGGGGGGGAAATCATATTCCAGCCCTTGTTTCAGATTTAGTTTTGCTTGCAAGTCAGCTACAAGTGCGTTATGAAAACTGCAATAAAAAAATAAATTGAGCCTGTCCAAATGTGGCAGCATACTTTTTTTTATAAACATGAAACCAGTTGGATCACCAGACTAAAAAATCTCTTTGTAAATTAGATTATTTGACCAGCAATGGATATTAACAGTCAACATTTTAGTTTTTCTGAGATGATTGCTGGCTGTAAATTGTTTGCTGAGGCATCTCTGTGTCTGTATTCTTAAATAAATAATAGATGATACTGTTAATGTGTCTGTACAAGATGCCAGTTGCTGAGTGACTGTTAAACATGTTTGGTCACTATTACACTGGTAATATTTTGTAAACAATTTGTAACCCTTTATAGAGTTGAATAAATATATATATATATATATATATATATATATATTAATATTCATATTCTCTCTGTCTGTTCTTAAAATACCTTATAGCCTGTACTAGATTTACATTAATAAAACTGACACGTCTTGTCAATTACGTACTTTTTTATTTTTATTTTTTTTATTGACAAGGGAAAATGTAAATGAACACATCTGAATACAGGATTCGGGCGGGTGATGAATGGAAAACTGCCTTCTCCACGACCACCGGGCACTATGAATATCGGGTTATGCCCTTTGGCCTAGTCAACAATCCATCTATCTTCCAGTCATTCATCAATGACGTCTTCAGGGATATGCTCAACAGGAATGTCATCGTATACATTGACGATATTCTGGTCTATTCCGAAACCCTCGAGGAGCATATCCAACATGTCAGGTCTGTTCTCAAACGTCTAATCCAGCACCAACTGTACGCCAAAGCAGAGAAGTGCGAGTTTCATCTGACATCCCTCTCTTTCCTGGGCTACGTGATTAGTCAGGAGGGAGTGGCCATGGATGAGAACAAGGTCAATGCAGTCCTAAAATGGCCACTACCATCTACTATTAAGGAGCTGCAACGTTTCCTGGGATTCCTGGGATTCGATCGTCGCTTCATCAGAGGTTTCAGCTCCGTAGCTGCTCCTCTCACAATTATGACAAAGATGACAAAGAGGCGTCTTCACTGGTCACCTGCTGCCCGCGAGGCCTTTCAGGAATTGAAGCAACGATTCACCACCGCTCCGATCTTACACCACCCTGACCCCAGTTTCCCATTCATCGTAGAGGTTGACGCTTCCAACATCGGACTCGGGGCAGTGCTGTCACAACGTCGGGGCTCCCCTGCAAAGATGTTTCCATGTGCTTATTATTCACGCAAACTCAGCCCAGCGGAGAGAAATTATGATGTTGGTGACAGGGAGTTGTTGGCCATTAAAGCTGCACTCGATGCACTCGAGCATTGGCTGGAAGGGGCAAAACATCCATTCACGGTTCTAACCGACCATCGTAACCTGGAGAACCTGGAGTAGGCTAAGAGACTCAATCCACG
>NW_015654499.1:4986-11256 GCF_001515625.1 Sinocyclocheilus rhinocerous
ACTGTTAAATTTCGTTACCCCCTACCCTTGGTACCCTCTGCACTGGAACAGCTGAGAACTGCCAAACTCTTCACCAAGCTGGATTTACGCAGTGCATATAATCTCATTCGGATTCGGGCGGGTGACGAATGGAAAACTGCCTTCTCCACGACCACTGGGCACTATGAATATCGGGTTATGCCCTTTGGCCTAGTCAACAGTCCATCTATCTTCCAGTCATTCATCAATGACGTCTTCAGGGACATGCTCAACAGGAATGTTATCGTATACATTGACGATATTCTGGTCTATTCCGAAACCCTCGAGGAGCATATCCAACATGTCAGGTCTGTTCTCAAACGTCTAATCCAGCACCAACTGTACGCCAAAGCAGAGAAGTGCGAGTTTCATCTGACATCCCTCTCTTTCCTGGGCTACGTGATTAGTCAGGAGGGAGTGGCCATGGATGAGAACAAGGTCAATGCAGTCCTAAAATGGCCACTACCATCTACTATTAAGGAGCTGCAACGTTTCCTGGGATTCGCCAACTTCTATCGTCGCTTCATCAGAGGTTTCAGCTCCGTAGCTGCTCCTCTCACAATTATGACAAAGAGGGGTTCTAGCCGTCTTCACTGGTCACCTGCTGCCCGCGAGGCCTTTCAGGAATTGAAGCAACGATTCACCACCGCTCCGATCTTACACCACCCTGACCCCAGTTTCCCATTCATCGTAGAGGTTGACGCTTCCAACATCGGACTCGGGGCAGTGCTGTCACAACGTCGGGGCTCCCCTGCAAAGATGTTTCCATGTGCTTATTATTCACGCAAACTCAGCCCAGCGGAGAGAAATTATGATGTTGGTGACAGGGAGTTGTTGGCCATTAAAGCTGCACTCGAGAAATGGCGTCATTGGCTGGAAGGGGCAAAACATCCATTCACGGTTCTAACCGACCATCGTAACCTGGAGTACTTGAGAACGGCTAAGAGACTCAATCCACGACAGGCTAGGTGGTCCTCTAAGGCCTGTCGCCTCATTCCCTTGCCGAAGTTACCTACCGCTCTGGAGACGGCTGAACACTTATGTAATCTAGTCTTCCGCTTCTATGGTTTACCGGAGGATATCGTTTCCGACCGGGGTCCCCAGTTTACCTCCCGTCTGTGGGCCGCTTTCTTCAAGGCACTGGAGATCAATGTGAGCCTCACCTCGGGCTACCATCCCCAATCCAATGGTCAGGTAGAGAGACTCAACCAGGAACTTACCCGGTTCCTTCGTTCATATTGTAGTCAAAATCAACAGGATTGGAGCCGTTATATCATGTGGGCCGAATACGCTCAAAACTCTCTCCGCAAGCCCTCTACTGGGTTAACTCCGTTTCAGTGTATTCTGGGATATCAACCACCCCTGTTTCCCTGGTCAGGAGAACCGTCTAACGTTCCTACAGTTAATGACTGGATTCAGAGAAGTGAGGAGACTTGGAATCAGGCTCATCATCATTTACAGCAGGCTGTAAGACGTCAGCGGATTCGGGCTGATCGGCATCGCCGTCCCAGCCCAGAATATAGTGTTGGCCAGTGGGTATGGTTATCCACTCGTGACCTCCGTCTCCGTTTGCCATGCCGTAAGCTCAGTCCCAGGTATGTGGGTCCTTTCCAGATTATTCGCCAAATTACCCCTGTATCTTTTGAATTGGCCTTACCTAATCACTTCCGTGTTTCTCCCACATTTCATGTCTCCTTGTTGAAGCCCGCTGCTGGTCCCGGTGAGGGAGGAGAGGAGGCGCCCGAGGACCAGGGTCCCCAACCCATAACGGTGGAGGGCGAGGAGATCTATCAGGTGCGAGAACTGCTCGACTCCAGACGCCGGGGGAGAACTCTCCAATATCTGGTCGACTGGGAGGGTTACGGTCCAGAGGAGAGGTCCTGGGTGAATGCAGACGACATTCTAGATCCCAGTCTTATGGAGGAGTACCACCGAGACCATCCGGAGAGGCCGGCCCCCAGACCACGCGGAAGACCCCGGCGTCGACCACCTCCTCACTTCCGGAGCCATTCGCAGGGGGGGGGGCTCTGTCACGGAGAGCGCTCCTGTTACTCTCCCTTCGGGCCACCAGAGGGCCCCATCACCAGAGTACTAGTTTCCTTCCCGCACTACATTTCCCATCAGCCCTGCACCTGTCACTGATTATTCCCCTACACCTGTTCCCCATTACGTTAGACTATTTAATGAGCTCTTTCACCCAGGTTCACTGCGAAGTCTTGTTTTGCCTTGGTGAACATCTCTGAGCGTTATTCTGGTTACATTGGACTGCCTTCTGTTATTACCTCTGCCTGCCTTCTTCTCGTGTTGTTTGCTGCCTGCCTCTTGGACTTGTGCTCTGGATACTGGACTATCGACTTTGGATTGCCGCCTGCCCTGACCTATGACTGCCCCAGTTTCCGAACGATTTCTGCCTGCCCCGATCTCAGGTCTGTCTATGATCACAATTCTGTCTACCCTACGATACTGCCTTATCTGTGTCTTGACCTCTGCTTGTTTGATTAAGTTTCAAATAAAACTGCAAATGGATCCCAGCCGTGTTGATGAATCATTACAATATTAGACTATAAACATGAATTGAAATCTGGAAACATGAACATACACTATAGGAGAAACACGTTTACAGTTGTTTTTTGTTTTTTTAAGTCATTTGGTAATAGCAACACATTAAAATGCCTATAATGAAGAAGAAAAGTCCCAGTTCTGTGGGACTTTGATTGGTTTAGTTCTTGGTCTGGTGACAGGATCCTGATGATGCTCATGTGGTGTGTTGTCTTGTCTCTGTGTGAGTGTGCAGCTTTGAGTGGTTCTCAGGCCGTTTCTTGTGTGGCTCCCTCACCCTGCCTTGCCTTTTCCTATCTTACCTTGACCAGCTCATCCTCGCCTTGCCATGCCAGTGACTGAGAGCTTTCCCTTTTGTTTCATTCTTTTCTCTTTGTTAATAAAAATACACTGAATTAACGTTACAAGTACTTGAAGTACTTGCAAAAAATCAAAAAGATCAGCTGTCACCTGTAAACATTTCAACAGACAATGAGAACTATATATCATCATCCAATAAAACATATATGGACAACCAATAAATACCTGCATTATCAGCATATGACGTCAGCAGCTTATAAAACCACTTAGCATTTGTTCATGATAAAGACAGCATGTTTATATGCAAGCATGGTGCATGTGGTTATGTCTGCTGCAGGATATGTGGTTGTCACAGTTTTGCTTTTAGCCAGATCTGTCTATGATCACGATTCTGTCTACCCTACGATACTGCCTTATCTGTGTCTTGACCTCTGCTTGTTTGATTAAGTTTCAAATAAAACTGCAAATGGATCCCAGCCGTGTTGATGAATCATTACAGATATAACTTTCTTAATATAAAATATAAGTTTTCTTAATATAAGTTGAAATACATACAGGGAAAACTGATTATTTCCACTTTATTTTTCAATATGGCTGGAAGAACTCTCATTGGAAATCTCATTTTTCTCATTGGTTCATTCATTCTTTCTTAATTTCTTTTACATTTTTGTGTGTGTGTTTGTCATCTGTTGACCCCTTTCTGTTGATTCAGAACACCTCACTCAATGCTACTGCACACTTCAGCATTTCATCTGTATCAGCATAATATTTAATGTTACATTGTTATTTACTATAAAATGCTATACATAAAAAGAGCAAATATAATCATTCTATATGACTGTCATTTAACAGCGATGAGCTAAAATTATGGCAACGAGCAAAACAATTGGTATTTTACTATTTTATTATTTGTGAGATGTTTAAATCGAGTTGTCCATTATAACCTTACAAGTACTGTGAAATTTTAAATAATGCTTGAAGTGAGTGACACTTAAGAACTTTGCTTTGAGGTTTGGTCTCAGATATTAGCCTGTGCCTTGAAGGGAAAACATGAGGAATAGAAACTGAAAATGTATGAGCTGTTTTATTTCAAACCTAGCAAGGAATGTGATGAACTGAGCCTGTCGAGTTTGCAGATATATGTGAGAATACTCAGAAATGTTGTCCGTTGAGGAAAGTGGTGTCTTCTTGCTTGTAATATGAGCAGCAGCTTATTTCATCTTTTTTGCTTTATTTAAATAATCAAACATGATAATATTTTACAGCCTTATTCTTTATTTGTGGAGTCAAGATACTGATGATTTTAACACCATGATCTCAGTGTATTGTGTGTGTGAAATGCATCTAGTTATATAGAGGAAATAATGTCTGTGAAAGGTGTGTTCACTATTGCCCTTTCTGATTTTTAACAGACAACCATAGGAAGAAGTTATATGTGGTTAATGTGGTTACCTTTTTTCACAGTTTTATCATGTTTTATGTAGCAAGCGTTAATATCTCTGTGTGGCTATGTCTCTAGTTTGATCAAAAATACATGATTAAGCCAAGCTGTCTGATTAGGTATTGAAAATTGAATGTCTACCATGTGCAACTGTTCGATGACTTTGTATATGGTTCATTTAAAGTTCCATTCAAATAACATAACATTCGTAAGGAGAAGTTACTCTTTAAACTGAAATTTGAGATTTTATCACTCACTTTATTCAATGCTATAAAGTTGAGGGGGGAAAAAAACTACACTAAACTATATTTTTATTATTTAAAATATTTTTGGTGTATAGCTTTGAATGTCTTGTGTTTTTACGTAATAGATTAACATAAAGCTCACAAACACTTATTTCACTTTCATCCCACTGTATCAAGAATAAGACACAGACTTGCAAGCTTTGTAAAGGCAATGAAAAAGATTAGAATCAGAATGTGATGTGGCCAGCTGACGAGAGATAGACAATTTTAGTAGAAGAGTGTCTGGGGTCTGGGTGGTTCTACTCATAACTGTTTGGACTTTGCCCATTACTCTGCAGGTTTTCCACTCCTTCAATTTGCCAATGCATTATGTTAACATTAGTGTGCATGAAATTTGATGCACATTAACCCCACCTCTAGCTTGGTGATGCAGTGTAAAGTGATAAGGTCTATTCCGGTCTCTGGACAAGAAGGAACTGGGTATCTTAAACATGAGAACAATAGAAACAAGAGAAAGCAGCAAAGATTAGTAAGAGGTTTTAAAAAGATAATTTAATACTGGTAAGTACATCTCACTTTCGGGTTTTTGCTAATTCATGCTTGTACGAGACGGTAAATGATGAACGAGAAGCGGCGATGATGGCTTTCTTGGCTGCTTTTTTTATTGATGATAAAGAGATGTGTGCACTTACGTAGATTGGTTTGACTACTAGCTTTCATGATTAGATTTTGTGACTGAATCAGTGGCCAGACATGTTAAAAAAGGACTGACGTCATCAATCCGGAAGTCAAAAAAGGACTGACGTCATCAATCCGGAAGTCTGCTGTATTGTTGTGTTTTGGGACCGGTTGGACCGGGACAAACATATGGAGAACTATTGACTGCCAAATGTTGACAAATCAAGGAGAAGAGTGCTAAAGAACTGTCCGAGGAAAGACGTGAAAGACCCATCGAAGCGAACAGCAGTGAGTAGCGAACACACACACACGGAGCAGTGAGCAGCCATTTGCTCCAACGCCCGGAGTAAAGAGAGCGCTGTACATTCACTTCTCCACCTACAACTCCTGTCGGTACTGAGACTCAAACCTGTGACCTTCGGGTTACAAGTCCGACTCTCTAACCATTAGGGCACAACTGCCTATTTAGATGATGGTGCTATGTTTATTATTATTATTGTATTCAAGGAGCCAAAGACGCAAGCTTGTATGGATCTTTACCACCTATCACACCCTTTCCTGCTTACTAAGTCCTTCTCTATATGATTTAGCAGATTCCACATGTTTTTTCCATGGTTTAGCCATCATAAATTAGTAGAACAATGGGTAACACTTTAGAATAATGGTCCGTTGTTAACAAGTAACTATGCAGGAAGTAATAGGTAGTACTACATTAACACTTAACTTAATACTATTAACTAATAGAGAAGCAAGATTAACTAAGCAGTAAGTAGTAGCAAATTTAGGACAAAGGTAGTTCCTTATTAGATATTTGATAATTACTAAATAAAAATATCCTCATTGAGAACTACTTGTGAACTATGACCAGTTAATAAATAATAACCAATTAATTACTAATCACAACAGTAAGGTCTTAAAAGTGAACAATTGGGTTCTTTGTGGAAACTAATTTATGAATATGATATCCCCCAAATAAGTCGGCTACAGGTTGAAATTGTCACTACTATTCTTACCAAAGGATGGATGTTC
>NW_015654499.1:11279-45421 GCF_001515625.1 Sinocyclocheilus rhinocerous
TGTTTTTGTCAAGAGAACATCATTATTTATATTCAAGAAAAGTCCTCCCCAGCCTACTTTCACTAAAGGTATAGGTCTTTTGGAGTCGGAGACTGAACTGACACAAACTAGAGCTCATAATTGTGAACTAATTCAATCACTTCCTAATTATTAACATTTTTAAAATGTCTTCAGTAGTACTTTAACTGTGCAATTCATGCTGTTTTTTACAATCGAGTATCTCCAATATGGCATCCGGGTAACTGACCAAACCGTGACGTAGGTGCAAACGCTCTATAAGCTCATGGGCGGCACTCAAATATGGCACAGGAATGTGACGGTTGACCAGAGTAAATGTTGTCAAAATACACTTTTTGCAGAAATATGCACTTTACTCAAACTGTACTCATTTAAGCCTTTGTAGCATTTCTAAGAAGTGTGTCCCTGCTTCCCAATGTTCATACTATCCATCCTAAATAGTATGTGAGATTAGAATAAGTGTGTCCCAAAGCATACAGTAAGTAGTATGTTAAATAAATAGTATGCCAGAAGTCCCCGGATGGTCTACTATTTCAGATAGATTTTTGAAGTGTGGATCCATGCACACTCTGATGGATAATATTACCCACAATCCATTGCGCTTTGGCGAATGATTCGGTTCAGAACTACAAATACAAATAAAAAGCATTAAAAAAAACTACAAACATGTGCGCTTAGATAAAGGGGTTTGAGTTACTAATAATCAACATTTAATCTGGTAAAAATACTTATTTAATGTTATCTGTGTTATATTTCATCTACAACTATGTGAACTTTTATAAACTTCTATTTGACCATTAACTTTTAAATGCATCAAATGCATCAAAATATGAGCAGAGTTCTCGGCATGAAAGACAGGAAGTTAAATGAAATGAAATGTGGAGGATGTTAAATGTGACAAGACGATGACAGGCCCGTTTACAGTGACAGGATGCGTGTAATTATGTGACAGAGCGGTCCGTTAAAGACGCAATTGTATGATGTGATAGTATATATGTCCCAAACTTGCCTACTCTTCTACTTCACACTCAAAAGTTTGTACTTTTTTTTTTTTTTTTTTTTTTTAAACAAAAAGAGTACATACTTTAAGGGCATATAAGGAGGCACATTGGGACACATCATCTGTTTGGGAGCCGTGTTCTTATGACGCAGCTGCGCATCAAAAACGCAGAACCCAGCTTGTGTGGCCTTCCCTTTCCTGTTCCCTTCTCACTTGACCCATTGCTTCATGTTTCTCTCTGTTCTTTCAGATCATCCCCCATAATGGAGTGCATGAGGTACATCCGCCTTATTTTTTTCCTTATTTTTCTTGGTACTGGACTGAGCATCTACTTTATACAAAGTGGCGTGTTGAAAGTCATGAAAAGCATAGCACCCAGGTATGCAGTCCTTTTTTCATATTTATTTCTCTTAGTCTCTTAGTTAGTTTCTTGTTATTCAGAAAATTCTCAAAATGATTTACAATGATTTTAGAGCAACCTGTGCACAGTGGTTATTTTAGTAACAGGGTGTTTCTTCAACTATCAGCAATTATAACCCTCTGAACTTTTACAACAGTTCACAATCACATTCCTGGAGTATCCCCAACACTGCACAGTTTGTATCAGTAACACTTTACAATAAGGGTACATGAATAATCACATACTAATGCCTAAATCAGGGGTAGGCAAGTTCGGTCCTAGAGAGCCGCAGTCCTGCAGAGTTCAGCTCCAACCCTAATCAAACACACCTGAACAAGCTAATCAATGTCCTAGCTTTTGACATCTTCAGCATTGTCGTAATCATTACTGGGTGGCGAAGGTTGATCTTCCTCATCAAGCATAGAAAATATTAATTACACTAATAACTGATCTTGTCTGTTTTGTGTTGTTCTCTTTCCCTTTAAACTCACTCTACTGTGACGTATATGCAGCTAAATAAATAAATAAAAAATCAAAACCTACAAAGAATATTTGTAGAATGATTCCTAAAGAAATGGCCAAACTAGAAACATGCAGGTAAGGTCAGAACGTTTGCTGGGTGTCAGTTCAGTTCATTCTCCATCCAGACGCAGGCCGTGATGATCCTGTACCTCCGCTCTCTGACTTCTCTCTGGCCCCTCAAAGTAAAGTCATGACACAATGACAATAACAAATCATCAAATAAAATACCATTAAACATGCAGTAAGTCATCTTTATTCCTTTAAACCACCAGTACAACAAACAAAGATAAAGGTTATTTATAGTTCTTTTATTTACATTTGTTTACATCATTAAACAAACCGTATATGGACTCAAAAAAAAAGAAAGAAAAAAAAAAAAGCCCAAACATACCTGTAAAGATACAGATGAGGAAAAATATTAAGGTCAAATATGGCGCGTCCAAATTAAGCTAATGGAAGCATACAATTAAAACAACAAACACATTGCTGTTATAATTACTGTATAATGATCCAAAAAAAGAGAGCCTAGAGTCCGCCACTAATGAGTGTCCCACATACTGTAGTCCCGGGAAGAAAAGACGTTATGATTAAACATAAATGAATAATACAAAATATTAGTGATAGTTATTAGTCTGTTTTCCACGTTTAATTTAATTGATCTGTCTAATTAACGGCACTAATACTTTCAACGAACAATAATTGAATCATTTTGAATAAACGGGACTAGTATGTAGGGTTTGTTTCCGGTGGCACTCTATGTGCTCGCTCGGCACGTTTTAATCTAATAAATGTTGGCTGCTTTTGTAAACAGAATTAATCATTAAAGTCATGTTTGCATGTCTTTTTTTTGGAAAGTTATGTACAGTAACAGCAATTTGTTTGTCGTTTAATTGTATGCTTCGATTAGCTTAATTTGGACGTGATCATGACTTTACTTTGAGGGGCCCATCATTACTAACTCATTATTAACTAGCCATAAACTAACATCAACTCATGGTCTTATTTAATGTTATCTGTGTTATATTTCATCTACAACTATGTGAACTTTTATAAACTTCTATTTGACCATTAACTTTTAAATGCATCATTATGCAAAAAAATTAGCAGAGTTCTCTGTATAAAGACCCACGGCTGGCAGATCAATGTGCTACTTCTTTTCTCTCCAATATGGTAGGAAGTTAAATGAAATGAAATGTGGAGGATGTTAAATGTGACAAGACGATGACAGGCCCGTTTACAGTGACAGGATGCGTGTAATTATGTGACAGAGCGGTCCGTTAAAGACGCAATTGTATGATGTGATAGTATATATGTCCCAAACTTGCCTACTCTTCTACTTCACACTCAAAAGTTTGTACTTTTTCTTCACCAAATTTTGAGTTTTTATTTATTTATTTAGCTGCATACAAGTCACAGTAGAGTGAGTTTAAAGGGAAAGAGAACAACACAGACAAATTCAGTTATTAGTGTATTTTGTATTGTCTACGCTTGATGAGGAAGATCAACCTTCGCCACCCAGTAACGATTACGACAATACTGAAGATGTCAAAAGCTCAAATTATGATATTACATTATTTAAATTAATTTCAAAGTCAGAGTATTTCGCCATAAACTAACATCAACTCATGGTTTGTTAATGCATTGTTTTGCCATGACTTTATTTGAGAGGGACCATAATAATTAATTCATTATTAACTGTCCATACACTGACATCTACTCATGGCTTGTTAATGCATTATTTTGACATGACTTTACTTGAGGGGGCCCAGTCATAATCAATTAACTGTTAACTACTTACTAAACTCGGCACATGATTTATTTTATACTTTCTATCAAATACACATGTACTAACACAGTGAGTACTGAACCCGATTAAGAGATGTGGTGTGGCTTTTCAAGAAGCCAGAGAGAGGAGGATCATCACGGCCTGCGTCTGGATGGAGAGTGAACTGAACTGACACCCAGCAAACATTCTGACCTTACCTGCATGTTTCTAGTTTGGCCATTTCTTTAGGAATCATTCTACAAATATTATTTGTACGTTTTGAGTTTTTATTTATTTATTTAGCTGCATACAAGTCACAGTAGAGTGAGTTTAAAGGGAAAGAGAACAACACAAAACAGACAAGATCAGTTATTAGTGTAATTAATATTTTCTATGCTTGATGAGGAAGATCAACCTTCGCCACCCAGTAACGATTACGACAATACTGAAGATGTCAAAAGCTCAAATTATGATATTACATTATTTAAATTAATTTCAAAGTCAGAGTATTTCTTATTCCTTTTTCAAAGAGGCTGTTTGATTTAGTTTACCAATAAATGTTAATTAATGCATTAACTATCAAACATGTAGTTAAGGCTGCTGTTATTCATGCGTGAATCCATGTGACTCCAGTCGTAGTTAAGGATAGCTCTTCATTAGTTCATGATTAGTTAACACCTTTAATAATCAGTATATGATGAATTAAGTATTGATTTAGGCATTAGTACGTGATTATTCATGTACCCTTATTGTAAAGTGTTACCAACATCTTTTCACTTTACTAGATGTTAACTGATAGACTGGACCGGAGTGGTGTGGATTACTTGTGAATTGTTGCGATGTTTTTATCAGCAGTTTGAACTCTCATTCTGACAACACCCATTCACTACAGAGGATCCTGTTGAGCAAGTGATAGAACAAACCAAAATGAATGTTTAATGGCAAACATGTTGAAGATTAGCAGATAGGCTGATGATTCATTAAATAATAAGCTGTTTCCTCATAAATGCAGTTTATTCAACACAGTGAAGCTTCTCCACTGACATCAAAAATGCCTCTGATCTCTGCAGTATTACACTTTTTTTTGCCTGCCTAATTGTGTTTGGGAGCCCTGTAGGCAGTGCTCATATGATGTGATATAATTTGGTATCATATTGTACTTTTATTGATATGAAAGATGATCCAAGAAGTCGATAAGTCACAAAGAACCACAAATACTTACACACAAAGACAACAGCCGACAAGCTAAACTGAAAACAGAGGGCTATAAACACACATGTAAGAACAAGGAAATACACACAGGTGGACTAAATCAGTAATCAAAGAAACAAATGCGAAATCAAGGAAATAAACAGAGAACTAGAACTCAGATACAGAAGTAAATAAACTACAAACCAAGAGTCCCAGGAACATAAATGGTCAATCTAAATCAAGCTAATTTGAGCATTTCATGTATACTAAATACACACATTTAAATAATATACATTTTTTGCATAATTTGGTAAAAAATTATGCAAAAAATAATAATAATAAATATATAAAATAAATAAGTTCTGTTCACAATTGATACTGATCGATACAATTGATTTTAAATGTATCATAATTTATATTATATGACGGATGTAAGGTTAGTCGTCAAGGACCAGAGAAAACTGAAAGTTGAAATGTGACCATTCAATAACAACAAAAACAAAAATTCTCTTTTTTAAATAATAACAATAATAAAAACCCTGGGGCATTAAAGTGGTCAAATTCGAAGAAACACCCATTTGTAAAATTGTATGAATTTTTCAGTTTCTTCTGCTTGTGATCAGTGTTGCATTCTATAACTAGTCTGTACCTTAACCTCCATTAGTCTATTTACTGAGCAATGCGATTACATCTGCTTACTTTATTCTATTCAACAGTGCAAGCCCTGAACAAGATAAAATCTCAAGGTAAGTGTCATTTAACTTTTCCTAATTAATCTTAAGTAGTTCCAGTTTAGATGCTCTGCATAACCTGTGGTCATTACATGTTTGTCAAGTTTGACGGAACTCCTCCAGCCAAATGTTTCTTGCCATGGAGATGAACTCACCAGACAATTAGTGCCAGATCAACTGGATAGCATTCTGGAACGCAGAGCGAATGAGTACAAGCAACACCAACTCAGGTTACTAGATTTCTCTTCATCTCGCCCACAGTCCTGTAACACAACACCATGTCATGTTGTCATCTGTCATGAGTATCACATTAAATCAGAATCAGAAAGAGCTTTATTACCAAGCGTGATTAACACACAAGGCAATTGTCTTGGTGACAGGAGCTTCCAGTACATAAAGTACAGACAGAATGCAGACATACATATAATGTAAGGCAATTAAGTGAAATAAAACACTAATAATTAAGAGAATAGACAATACATAAAAATATAATATGGTAAAATATAGAGAAAAGGAAAATACCAATAGACAGAATTGTGAATGTGCGTATGTGCTATTTACAGATGAAAGTTAGTGCTTAGTGCTCTAGCTCTGGCCAGAGGGCAACAATGCACATTTCATTTCAGATTTTCTGACAGTCATCATATTTTTAGAGCATTTTGACCTTTATCTGCATATCTTTGTTGTTTTGAGGTACATCTCTCATTGAGGACTGACTTGCTACATCATATTATCTCTTAGCAAGGGTGCGCTCGAACATTCCAATGATCATTCTTTCATTAGAATTTTTGAGAGCCATTTATACAGTTTTTCCAAAATTGTTGTATTTTGCATGCCTTTTTTTTCAGGAGGAAGACACATGCAGATATTATTATCGCCCCGGCCAACTCTCCTCTCCAATATCCAATTACAGGTTTCAAGGTAGCTCCTCTGAAGAAAAGTATGATACCAGGTTAGCATATGTTCCCTGTTAACTGAGTCATGTTTAAGGGTGTATTAAACCATGTTGCAAAATAATTTTTTTCTTTGATCTATTAAGTGAATTGTTTTTTTATATCATCATTTCAGGTCTTGCTCTTCAAACACAAGGGAGAGGCAAGAGTGAGGTGTACAAGGTTGAGCAAACAATGCCCTTTGTGCTTTCTGTTTTTTAATATAGGCTAGGTAAAATTGTAGGTAGTACAGTGTACAAAGATTTTTCATTTTGCAGTTCTAAATAAAAGTTTGAGTATGTTTTACAAGAGAATACTATTTCACTCTTTGTTACTTCGAAGTGTCAAGTGTAATTCAGTGTGCACTTTGCCATTTCTTTGTAATTATTTGTGAAATTTACCAATTTCTGAGTGCATGAGGTATTCATTCACTATGATTGTACTTTGTTAAGCATTCAATGTAAAATCTTGAAAACTTGAAAGAACTTGAAAGTACTTTATCTGCATTAATCACAATGATGTCTGCAGGTGTCTTTGAGTGTGAAGAGTGGAGTGCTCTCAGTGGAGGATGTTCTGGATGGAGATCAGGTGGAAGGACAGGGTCAAAGTAATCTGACCATCTCATCCAACAACCTCACACAACTCAATGATCTGCTGTCCAGAGTGACCTACACCAGCACCATCTACCACATCAGGACATCAGACTTGGGTAAAGGCTATCTGATTATAAAAGCAACTACAGGAGAGACACTTAGGCCTTCAATATGTAAAGTGTGTTGCTCAAGCACACAGTGATGAAAAGGCAGGATTAACGCTCAAGTTCACGTTAATCAGTGTAACCTGGTGAATTTGACTGATGTGATCTGCTTTTATAGAACCATTCAATAAACAGGAAGTTAATATGGAGCAACTTACATTTTACACACAATATTGCTGTCAGATGCGTTACTTTGTCTATTTTTGAGTCTTCTACATTTTGGATGGCCTGAGGGTGAATAAATTAAAAGGCAAATATTCATTTTGGGGGGAATCCCTTTAAAGAGTTCAAGCATTTAAAGCAGCAGATGCGCGCTTTGTTGTGGAATGTGTCATTATAGTATCTTTCTTGGTGTGAACGGGCCTTTGTGATTAAGTGCAACTTTAAAAAAAAATCCATCATACATATTAAAAACAGACGGCCATCTAAATAGCTGTATGTATTCACTATTTAATCACTGTAAAAAATGTTTCTTATAATTGTTAAAATTATAATACAATGACAAATGAAATATGTCTTCTTTCCTAGTTCATTTCTTTTTTGAGGACCATGAGGCCATGTTTCCAATCATGATTAGGAGACCATCAGTACCTGTTCTGTATGACCCAGGAAATGGTAAACCACAAAAAAAAAAAAAAAAATATGATTACCATGGCCTAAACAATTAAGAGAGTAAAATATATTTGTATGTTATATAATAATTGATACTATAATTTTATGATAATAATTGTTGAAATTAATATAATAATTGATACTTTTGACTCATCCATTTTCTTAAAAATAGCTTAAAGGCTGAAATGTGAAGTTTATCATTTTATAAAACTTTTAGTTTTTGTGAAAACCTGTATTTAAACTGTAAATCATACTTTTTACAGTCATTTTACAGTTTAATATGTTACCCTAGACATTGCCCTACCCCGCTTGTATTAATTTGATTTGTGCAGGTCTTAAAAAGTCTTAAATTTGAGCTTTAAAATCCTGCAGATACCCTGAATATACTTGTTGTAAAAGCTCTTTTTCTTGGATTAGCTTGGTGGTGAGGTGTCAGGTGATCAGTTCTACTTCGTTCTGGAGTTTGATGAGGGAGATATGACTGACGGCGGCTGCCTAAGGCGTATTAGAGGGTTTCATCAGCCACTTCCAGGCTATGATGGCTGCTTTCTAGTCGATGGTGTCATTAATTATTTCTTGGCCAGGACTGATGCGGTGCGAAGTGTTGGCTTTGACCCGTTCCTGAAAAGAGTTGGTCACACCGGTAAGTGTACCAAGTTTTACTTCAGTAAAACATTGACTGATGTTGACTGATTCCAAGCACATTTCATTCTTCTCAATCCATCCTTTTTTTCCATGTCATCTGTGGATCGTCACCACTGACTTCAGAGTTCTTCATTGACGGACTTGGAAAGCTGTTGGTTGCCTCCTGTAAAGGCCTTTCTGTTGGTCACCAGACACATCGGGCACAGGACAAATATGACTCTTATAGGAATCAAGGGAAACTTGATGAAGTGAGAAAACTGCTTCACCATTTCTTTAAGAACTATCTTAACTACATCAAGTACTGATTAGTAATAATTAGTGATTATTTTTGAAAATAATCTAATTTGATTATCGATTAAACAAGTGGAAAACATCTGCCAGTCATGTCACCTAAAGGACAATGCAAATAGCGGAGGACAGAGTGAGCTGCATGACCTAAGTTGTCCTAAACATAAGAATGCTTTCTATTAAGCGCGTCTAACAAATGCATAAGCAGCCCAACTTGCCCTGTTAATTGCTTTGACAGATGTGTGTGCAGCATTTGAGACCTAAATGTTGGAAAGTATTTCCAGTTTGCATAATGGGCCATCCATGAAAAAGAGACACTGTTAAACACAGACTGCACTGAATATGCGCCGATGCACATTTGCATGTAAAATATATGAAACGCAATAGAATAGAACCTAAACTAAAATATACATTGTGCTAAAATATTTGTTGTTGGATGTTAAATGTAGGTTTAAAATTCTACATATAATACAAGTAATTGTTTTTAGGATAGCAATAACAGTGGAGGGACTGTTGTAATGGGGTGTAATATAATTACTGCACTGTGTTCAGATGAATGAATGTGTAATGCTCCTACCTCAGTTAACATTTAATCTGTGATTTTGTTTTTCTTTAGTATTATTATCATTTTTTTTAGAAAGTATAGTTTTATTTCAATCATTTTTGGACATGAATATTGTATAGCGTGCTATTTAAAACTTATGAATATAAACAATAAAAAAAAAAACAGGAAGCCTTGCTCTATATTTCATAGTGAAAATCAAGAGTGAGAGTGACATCTCTGAGTCTAATCTCTTGGATTAAGACAGTCAAGACCTTGTGATGGGATTAGTTAAGGCCAGAGGCTTGTCTTCAGGATAATGGATCACTCAGACGAGGCCTTTAATTGGCGTTGACATCACACAGATAAAAGACCAAATATAAGATCCTTGTAGGTCAAGGATTGCATTTCTCAGTCATTGTGGATTTCAGTTCATTCTGATTTTATTTGACATGTTGATTAGAATGAGCAGATTGGTGTCACTTGCCTGCCTACAGATGGACTGTGTTACGGGATAGGGGACCGAATCAAGGAGACCTCCATGTTAAGAGTCACATATTACTGGTCTGGGCCTCTGTCAAGAAAGACCAGAGGTCACTCTATTTGTGTTTCTTGCCTTGAAAATGTGATTAAAGATGAGTAGTAATGTTTTTTTTAATGTCACCATGCCAGTTATTATTAGAGATAGAGTCTACTAACAGTCTTGTTAATGTAAAATACATTTTGATGAAATATTATGAGCCATAAATATTTTTTTAAATTTTTTTAATAAATGTATTTGTTTTTAAAGAATATAGGTGTAAATTATGTATAAGCATTGTAAACATTGTACTGTCTATTGGCCACCCTGCTCCTAGAGTCATTGACAACCCCAAAGCATTCAACCATTTATTTGTTCTTCTGGAAGTGTTCTGGGTTAACAGGATAATTGACTTGGATGAATAAGATGGCTCACACATTCATTCGGTCATGTCCAGGATACCTGATTCTAGAGAAGGTCAGTGACATGTTGACCTCTAAAAATAAATACATCAACTGCAGATAGATCCTCTGTACCAACTCCAGTTTTTTTCATGGCACGTTACATAAAATTAAATCTTGTAAGAAGAACAGCCCACATGCACTCACAAATAAACCGCTCTGCCTTGATTCTGGGTGATTTGACCTCATTAATTACCATGTATTTGTTTTTAAAGAATATAGGTGTAAATTATGTATAAGCATTGTAAACATTGTACTGTCTATTGGCCACCCTGCTCCTAGAGTCATTGACAACCCCAAAGCATTCAACCATTTATTTGTTCTTCTGGAAGTGTTCTGGGTTAACAGGATAATTGACTTGGATGAATAAGATGGCTCACACATTCATTCGGTCATGTCCAGGATACCTGATTCTAGAGAAGGTCAGTGACATGTTGACCTCTAAAAATAAATACATCAACTGCAGATAGATCCTCTGTACCAACTCCAGTTTTTTTCATGGCACGTTACATAAAATTAAATCTTGTAAGAAGAACAGCCCACATGCACTCACAAATAAACCGCTCTGCCTTGATTCTGGGTGATTTGACCTCATTAATTACCAAGATGGCTTAAACTGATAAGAAATCTGGATGAAGGAAGTGTGTTTGTTGGGGATCAGTCTCCCCCCCCCCCCACCTCACGCCATCTGGAGGTGATCCTGAAGAGGTGACAGCAGCAGACCGAAGTGCTCAGTCCATCACCAGACCCCAAACCCTGTACATGGTCCCTTAAATTGCAGAGAGCGACGCATTCCCTCCATCGGCTGCCCAGCTGACCAATAGGTAAGTGAAACAAACAGCACTATAGGGGATAAATCTGTAAATGCATTATATTCATAAGTATATTTTAAGGTTTAATTATATGAATGACAATATACATGTATAATTATAAAGCCAGAAAAGGTAAGCATTTGATTACAGTGAAAGCTATGAGGAATTGTGAATATTGTATTGCTATCTTCTCAATCAAAATGAACTGCAGCAGTTGAACATCTTCTTACCCCAATGGCAGAACCATATGAGTTATCACAACTGTTAGATCATATTGGTTAGCATGTTTCTCCATAAATATGCCCATGTACAGTACATGTTTACTTTATTATGCTCATCTGGGAAACACTAGACTAAAAGATCTTGACAATATTATATCATCATTTTAGGTGACATTAACAACAGTAACCACATTTTGTAGAGTAAAATACATAAATAGTTAGGCCTTGTTCACAATACTGTAGTTATGGTAGAAAAGAGATTGCGAGCATTTATGACATACACTTGTTTATTATAATAAAATTTGATTTAATATTAGGAATTTGGCACCTCAATCAGAATTTAATGAGAGAAGACAAGTAGAGTTTTTAAATGTACAACTAAAAACCCTCAAAACAAACAATGACACCGCTAAGACAATGACTAACTTGTTGCATGACCTGTTTAAATTCTTTTGTGCTGTTATTCAGTTATCGGGGGGGGGGGACCTGTATTTACTCAGTTTAAAGTATCAAGATATCAGTCAATTTACAACTCCGGGTCAACTGATCTTTTTCATAATTAATAGTTTAGTATTACACAAATCGTGCGTTAAACCTGTTCCACTCACTTGACTTCTGAACAATAAAGCCTGTTTTTCCAGTGACACACAGCATAAGCATTTCCAATGAATTGGAATATGTCCCATGTGTCATACAGCTTTTAAAAGTGATGTGTCTTGATCTTTAAGGATACATATTGGGGCATTAAACACTGGGATGTATGCTGGGATTTATATCGCATTCCTCCCGTTACATTATGATCATTATTTTTCGTCCTTTTCTGAGGTATTTAGAAATGTGATCTTTAAAAAATGTGACTGTCACAGATTTAAAATGAACGTGACCCTGTAACTTTTAATTTGCTCAGGGCAAGATGGCGCGGGATATGTCTGATAATGACATCCTGAAAATGGAGTTGGAACAACTTCAGAAGGAGGTGAAGAACACTAGAGAGCCTGTAAGTGTCTTTGCTTGCTGATTAAATTGAAAGCCTGAAGAAGTACTTTACATCGTGCAACCCTTGCAGTTTTTTTGTTTTGTTTATTAAACATTTTGAATTTTTAATGAAGGGACCATTAGGAGGCAGAATTCTGACATATTTTCACTCTTTCCTCAGGTCTCTAAAACCGCAAAGGAGATTTGTGAATGGGTTGAGGCCCAAGCTGCAGAAGATCCTCTCATAAAAGGAGTTCCTGAAGACAAAAACCCCTTCAAGGAGAAGGGTGGATGCATAATAACTTAGCACATGTGATTTCCTGTGGCAAAATTATATGAGGATGTTTTAATTTGTGCAAATGAGAGCTGTTTAGCGGTCTGTTATCTGAACTTGAATGAGGAGTGAACACATTGTGCTTAGTTTTAGACGTCATAGAGACTGCAAGACTTGAACAAATACTTGACCTTACAGAGTCAAACACAGTCTACAGAGTCATTCTGATGATTAAGAAAGGCAGCCCTCTCGAAGCAAACTCTTTGTAAATAAAACTGGCAACTTCGGAACTGAATTACTGTAATTCCATTCTCCTTCCATCTTCAAAAGTCAAATAATTCAAATTTCAAATAAGTCAAATTAGTGTCTGCATGTGTGATCAGCATGTTGCCAACATCAGAAAAGGAAAATAAGGGACAATTGTGTTTTTTCATAGGAAAATAATAATAAGGGATATATATATATATAAAGAGAAGAGAACTTGTAGAATATGGCTGCTTGTGCTTGACACTTTATTGGTCATTTTGTGTTTCAAGAATGTGTTCCAAGGTTAAGAATATGCTAGACGTTACCTACTTAAATGTAAAATTTTTTTTTTTTTATCTAGGCCTATTTAACAACATTAACTTACAATAATGAAAGATGACTTCCCTTGTTGATCATTGATTGCTTGTTTTCTTGCATGGCTGGATGTTGAACTCATGAAAAGTAACCAAGTTGTTTGCATTCGTCAAAGCTGATTTGCTGAAGAATTGCCGCGTGGGTGTGAAGCGGGAGCGACCATCAGTAGGCAGAAGATTCTGCCTGGTCTTAAAGCCTTCCAAGAACGGCTATGTTCACAAATCAATCAATGACTTGGCCAAAAAGAATGATTAATTCTCAATTTAGAGTTTGTTTTTCGTATGGTCTAGGGTGTTCATATGGCATATGCCTGCGAACACGGTACAAACTCTATGCATTTCGTATAGCTTTCATACGGAATGCTTCTTTGATGCCTTAAGATTAAAGGGATAGTTCACCCAAAAATGAAAATTAGCCCATGATTTACTCACCCTCGGGCCATCCTAGGCATATCTGATATTCCTCTTTCAGACGAACACAATCGCAGTTATTTTAAAATTGTCCTGGCACTTCCAAGCTGCTGTGAATGGTGCCCCTGTATTTGAAACCTGAAAAACCATCCATCCATCATTAAACTACTCCACACGGCTCCAGGGTGTTAATAAAGTCCTTCTGAAGCGAAACGATGCGTTAGTGTAAGAAAAATATTGATTTTTTTAAATGAATAAACTGTAATATCCAGCTTCCGGTCGCTCAAGCGGGCGCGTTCATAACAAGGCGTTCGAGTGTATGATGTAGGTGTAGCCGATGGTGCAACGTAAGCTCCGGGGAGAGAGTGATGAACATGGAAGCCCAGAGGAGAAAGCAGAACAAAACACCCATCACGAACTAGTACTACAAAACAAAGATTCTGAGTGAAAAATGTCGGAGGATTTCGATATAAGACAAGAGGAGAATGAGTTTTCCAGCCATATTTGTTTGAACCGGAGTATACCGATCAGGAACTCCGCGAGATGGAGGAGGCTGCAGCAGCGGCGGCACAAACTACAGATGTAGTTCACGAGGTTTCCCCGTGCTGTAAACAAAACTTGGTTCTCCCGAGACTACACTTTTCTCCCCAGAGCTTAAGTTGCACCTTCCACTAAGCATTGTTGTGAACTTGAGCGACCGGAAGCTGGAGATTACAGTTTATAAATAAATAAAAAATCTATATTTTTCTTACACTAAGCATCGTTTCGCTTCAGAAGGCCTTTATTAACACCCCAGAGCCGTGTGGAGTAGTTTTATGATGGATGGATGGATGCAGTATTTTAGGCTTCAAAAATGGTCACTATTCACTGCCATTATACAGCTTGGAAGAGCCAGGACAATTTTAAATATAACTGCAATTGTGTTCGTCTGAAAGAGGATGTCAGATATGCCTAGGATGCCCTGAGGGTGAGTAGGCCTAAATCATGGGCTAATTTTCATTGTGGGGTGAACTAACCCTTTAAATACGGGATGATTCCGTATTTATTATACGGAACTGTTGTGTGATTGTCTGTGTAAATACCAATAGTAGCCTAAATAACTTGAGTGTTTTCTATTGGGTGAATGTTGTACAGTACACATTTAAAATGTGTGCTTTGCAAAATAAGGAAGAAATCACTCAGCCACCTCATTTACTTGTTGACCCCAAAGTTGGTTTATCCTCTAACTTTGTCGTTTTTAATCTTCATTTCCGACGTTTTCCTTACCTGAGTCTATTTCAAAACGACGGCCGCGTAATCAGCACATTTGTTGCAGCGTTCTTGTTGACTGTGTACAGCACTTCCCTTGCACCTGTCTCCCAGTGTTGGATATTGCTAAACAGCGGTGGAACATTGACTACCACGGGTGAGTAAAACAGTTTACACTGGTAATATTGAGACTAAGAAACTCAGATCAATAATGTAATGTAGAACAATCCGCTTTATGGCGTGTGACAGCTTTGTTGCAGTGTAATGCGTGTAGAAACAACAAGGCACCTAGATAAAATTACATTTTAATAACATTACATTAGTTTTACATGAAATGTTCCAATAGATGAGGTAAATAAATGCGATATTTAATGAAATAATAATAATAGGCTATAATGATATTGCTAATAATGATAATAATTATACATTATTTTATCAGTGATTGTTTCTCTAGTATGCTGAAAGTGTAATTTTACCTTTTTAAAAAAAGTCCGCAAACACAACACCTTGAGAACTCCGTTGTAGTATGATACTATGTCTGTTACATCGCACCTTTAGGAGGCAGCATTGCAACATAAATGGGGAGGGTATGAAACCGTAGTTAGAGCAAAAAGCACAGTTTTCCCCCCCTCATACTCTTTAAGTTACCTTGCGTCAAATGTACCAGCAATGAGCAGTCTTCTACTATGCCTAACGTGGAAATTATTTTGGCACTGTGAGTTCTGTTGTTTGATGCTGTGCGAAGCAGCCAATTGTTTATTTTTATTTTATTTGAAGCTTCTGGAAACTAGAGCTTAGTGTTTATTGTAAAGCAGTTTTTAAAATTGTTTTTAATGGAGCATTGCTCTGATTACTTACAGTTGCTTCAACACCATTATTTTGTATCATATATTTTATGTTTGACATAATTTGTATTAATAATTTGAAAAATCATAAATTAAAAAGCAACTCCTTTACATAGTGAAGGAATTGACATTGTAAACTCATAACTCTGTTATGTTTAAAAAAAGAAATAAATACAAATATTCAATCAATCCAAATTAGGAAAACTAGCTTGGGATTTGATGAAAAAAAAATCAGTAATGGTCAGGTTATATCTGTAGCGCCATCTAGAGACTAAACATCTCATCTACATCTCTAAAGTACATCCAAAAGTGTGTTCCAATCTGTTAAGTGAAATGTCTTACCATTTTTACTATATGTTAGAAACAAACCCATTTAACTAGTCAATCATTGAGAATAGTTTGCTTAGAAATAAGCAGCAGTTTGGAGAGAAAACAGCTTTTCTTGTCTGAAACCTGCCTAAACCAATTTGTCTTTGATTTGTGAGTTTATTTACCTGGGCCCCTTGGGGCCCGACACTTACTTTCACCACTGATAGTGTTATCCTTGTAAATCTTCCGGCGGGTATTTGGACAAGGCCTGGAATCAAAGGTGTGGTGCTGAGCCTGTGCTCTGGAGGACTAAGTGGACATTTCCTTGTGAGACACGTATAATATTAGCCTGAGATGCAATGAATGAAGCCTTTGTCAGAGACCAAACTCCACTCCTCTGCCTTTTGCTTCTCTCTGACTCACTCACTCTTTTTAACATACTATAATTTTCAAAGCATATCTGTATCTTTCGGATGGAGCCTTCTCTAAATTTCCTTTAGTTTAGATTTAGAAAAAACTCTCTCAGACCTTGCTTTTCTATTTCTTTCCTTCTTTTTCCATTTCGCAGCTACACATAACTTTTTATTTGGTTGTATGTTACTATGACTGAGTTCAAATGAATCACTAATGAAGTTAAAACACTTTCATGTTTGACAAATTGGCCCCAAAATACCATGACCTCGGTAGCTCAATACATGTTTTAAAGTGGAAAGAGAGTGGGAAAAACACTATGAGGGTTACAGGATGTAATTAAGCCATCTAAAATAGTCTTGAGAGCATGTTTGGCCCTCGGGTGGTTTTAATGTGTTTCCGCCCCTTTAGATCTTAGCTCAGATATGAAATTAATTATCCTTTTAATTTATCAGGGGGAATTAATTCTAACACTACACTGAAAAAAAATTTCACTCAGAAATTGCTAGTAAATTTCACTGAAACTGCAAGTAACACACTGAATTAAACATGCAATTTTGAAGTATGAAATAGTATTTTCTTGTACATAAATGTACACCAATAATCTTTAAAACTCTGAACAAATATTTTTTGCAGTGCACATATTTTTTCAGGGGAATATGAAAGTCAAAGAAAATGTGTTGGAAACTGAACACTAAACTGTTGAATTCTTCAGCATTTTCAAAACGTAGTTGAATTTCACCAGAATATTTTTTATAGTCGGTCCCTGGGTCACGGTGCTTCCAGACTTCCTGTTTTGGGGCCCGACTTACTGTGCATGCTCAGAAGGAGAGAGCAGTTGATGGTGGTGAGCATTTAGGAGTGTAGGAGGTTTCGCTGGATTGTCTGTGTGCCACGCATGTCAAACCAAATGCAATACATAATTAGCCTGTCTTTGCTGGGCAGTGCCAGGGTATCTATAGCCTATGGTGGCTTGCTGTAATTCATGCTCTTTATAGACTAAATACTGATTCAGAGGGAGGAAATCTTGCTGAGAAAAATATGAGGTTTTCAGTCGAGGCAGTGAAGCACTTTGAGATACGACAGAACCTCCAAGTTGGAAACCTACAAATGACCTCAAATACACTCTTAAAAATAAAGGTTACAAATAGGGGTTTTTGCAGCGAAGATGAAGAAGATTTTGGATTCCCCAAAGCATCTTTCAGTGAACAATTCTTGAAAGAACCACTTTTTTTATAGTGTGAAGACCATTTGAATAATCTAAAGAACCCTTTTCCATTATAAAAACCTTCTGTCCAATGGAAAGATTCTAAGGATGTTAATGGTTCTTTGTGGAACCACAGATAACAAGAAAGAAATGCTTATTTTTAAGAGTGTGCAGTATGAACCTGTGTGACCTCCTTTCTTCTGTGGAACATAAAAGAAGATGACGATTTTTTTTTCATACAAAACAAGTCGATGACATCCAGTGTTGTTTGGATCTCAACGTTCTGCAGAAAATCTTCTTGTGTTCTGCAGAAGAAAGAAAGTCAAATAAGTTTGGAATAAAAACTAGTAACTAGTAAATTAGAATAAACATTTTTGGGTGAACTATCCCTTTAAGTTTTATAAGGACGTTATGCCATCCATTGCTGCTGACAATACTGTTTAGTTACAAGGCCTCAAGAAGACATAAGTCATATCTTCCTGACTTTAAAGCTTCATGGATAACAAATATTCTTTTGTTCCTTTCTGGACTCTGTAAATGAAACAGTCCAACCAAACTGATCTAAACGCAATGCTCTATTATTGAAGGGCTTTTCTAATAACAGCCATATGTCTGTGACTCACTCTGATCAGAAGGTCTGGTTTCTTGGGTTGTTTTTGAAGAATCTGTTTCTTTTTTGTTTGAGAACACAACTTGCAGGCACTGTATAGAGAGCACAGACAGCACTGTCTGTCAGTGTTTGTCAGGTAACTTAAAATGTACTGAGTAAATCAGATTTAATATCAAAGTTACACCAAAGAAAGTATAAAGGTCAGGTATAGAAATATCTCATTAAGGTAACAACTATACATTCATTACTCTTTTTTTTTTACAGTGCAGGGTTTTGTGAAAAAAATGCGGGGAGTGTTTGTTTAGGCAGGGTTGATGGAGCAATGTTCCTTCCTTAAATAAATGCAAATTGAAGGAATTAATTCTTTCAAAAATGCTTTTATGATACAGTACTTTGATATGTTCTTAGTGTATTTCTTTGTTATTTACCATCATTTTTCTTCTGTTATACTGAAAAGAGCAGCTTCCCAAATATACCTTTTGTGTTTTGAATAATTCATATTTACAGGTTTGAAACAAGTAAATGATTACAGTTTTCATTTTTGGGTGAACTATCCCTTTAATGGAAACATCATCAAATATAACTTCAGATATAGAGGAGGGAATCAGCTCAGCTCCCACCATGCAGTTTTCAGGCCTGATTTCTGAATCTCCTCCCTCACATCAGCAGAAGGGAATGTTCTTCCCTTTCACCCAAGGACTGGCGCGTCTGAGTGTGTGTGTGTGTGTGTGTGTGTGTGTGTGTGTGTGTGAAAGAGAGAGACACGGTGAAACTGGCATGCGTCTGGGATCCTTTTCCACTCGCTCTCTCTTCTCCAGATGTGGATCTCCTGTGGCCTTTCTCGTTGGCTGATCCAGCGCTCTGACGAGACTTCCAGCTGTACAGCATCCAGGATGGACCACAGCTGTTTCCAATCTGTGTGCTTTTCCAATGGGGAGAGGAAACTCAAGAAGACGATAGGACTTTACTCTTACCACTAAACAATTTATTAGATCATCTTAGACACTCATTAATTGGTCAGAACAAAACAAAAAAAAATATTTCAGTGCATTTCCCAAGTTAGATGCATATGTCATGATAAAGGTTGAAACATCTTTTAAATAACATGCTGTTGTTATAATCAAAGAAAAATCTTGACCAAGAGCACATCAGGTACTCGCAGGCGTAACTATGGGTGCTCCAGAAAGGGAACAAAATGTCCAAAATAATAGGCGGATCCTGTTGCACAGGGCCTGATGAAGGCCTGCTTGGGCTGATACGCATTGGTGTCTTTTTAATATGTAGCCCTGTCTTAGAATAAAGGCTTTTTACCTTGCTGACTATGTGAGTGCCTGGACGTGTATTTTTTTGTTGCGCAACAGGATCCACCTATTATTTTGAACATGTTGTTGTTGTTTTATTACAAGCGCTTCATGCATCCAATCAGATACATGGGGTCACTGTGTCTGTTATGCACATCTATTATATTTGTTATATATAACTTTAATCTACTTTGAATACATTATATACTGTATATACACACATATACACACACACTACCATTCAAAAGTTTCTAGTCAGTAAGATTTTTTTTTTAAAAACAAAATCAATACTTTTATTCAGCAAGGACTCAAAATATTAAGCAGTGCAGCTGTTTTTGACATTTAATAATAACAGAATATTAGAATCATTTCTGAAGGATCATGTGACACTGAAGACTAGACTGGAGCAATGATGCTGAAAATTCAGCTTTTCCATCAAGGAATAAATTATATTTTAAAATATATTAAATGATCAAACCGTTATTATACATTGTAGTAGTTGCTGTTTATTTATTTATTTTGCAATTTACTGTATTGTTGACTAAATAAATACAACATTGGAGCATAAGAGATTTATTTAATGTGTGCCCATCTTGGAATATGAGAATGTGTCAGAATGGAAGTGTCAACAAATGTCTGCTGAGAGTAATTCTCCCTCCAAGAGATCTGGACCAATAATTTAGGACACATGTTTGCCAGGACACAAAGAGAGAGAAAAGTCAGAAACCTGTGGAGTGGCAGAACCTACTCAAACTGCCCCCATTTATGTCCACATTGTCTTTGAATAGAAAAAAATAGCTGTAAATGGCAAATAAAGTTCCCATGCAATTAACTTAAATAAAATCTTACTGACCCAAAACGTTTGATGGCTACAGATCACTATGATGTGTGTAGTAAACTCATATTAAACATAACTGAACAGGCCTAGAATAAAATATTATGAATTATAGCAGATGTTAGATAATATATAAAACAGAAGAATTCATTATTTGGACATTACCCCCAAAACAGATCTCTTTATTTGAAGCTCACAATAAGTTTACTTAAACTAACAATATAACAGCAGCCATTTTGTCCTACAAAGTAACACCTTGTTAATCTTCTTTCTCTTTTAATCTTAATCTGTAATTATCTCTAGTGTTCTTTCAAATTTAGTTTCTTTCTCACACTCAGATGGAAAACAGAGAAGCTGTGAGGGAAGGAAGAGCTGGTTTGTTATTTCTAGAAAATCCGGAGAAACACTGATCTTCGTCCTGCCGTCTGCACCGGACATGTCAGGCCAGCACGACACCAGCAGCCGCACCGTGGGTGGCCGAGTGTAGCTAGACGACACTGAATATTTCACAAAGTAATGAAACATTCAGAGTATGCCTACAGAGTCTTTCTAAAAAATGTGCATTTTGCTTGTTGTTTCATCTATTATTCAGATTTCTTTTGAACTGAGCAAATGTGATTAAGAAAAATATATGCTAAAATATTAAAACATATCTCAAATGCTAGATAAATAAGCAAGAATTAGCAAATACTATATCAGATATCGGAAGGATTGTGATTTATGGCTCAAAACACTATCATTTTCAACCACATTACCACACGTCCTTATTCGCTCCACCCATACAGGTGATGCCTGGAGGGCATAAAAAATGTATATGCATGTACACACTTTATGAGTATGTGTGAGGTTTTTGTGTGTGGATTCATGCATGATGATTGACAGTATAGCAGCTGTTATTATACTGGCTATATACCTGTTTAATTCAGCTTCTCTTTCTCTCTTTTGGTTGTGTACTTGTTTGTTTGACAGAAGTCAGTATACTGTGGGAATCTGGTTGGATGACGCTATTACTAGACTAACAGCAGCCTTGTGGCTTTTTCTTCCTCTTTGGCATTGCTTTTCTTCTATCTGTTTCCATTCATTCCTTCAGACTTTTCCATTTCTCTCTTTTTCTTTCTTTCTTTCTTTCTTTCTTTCTTTCCTCTTACTGTGCCAACCCTCTTCACTATCTCCTCCTCCATCTCTCATTTTCTCTGCCCTCATCTATAAAGCATCAGTTGTTCTCGTCTGGCCTTAAATCAGTTTTAGACCCTGCAAACTCAAGATTAAGGTAGAAATATGATAAATATCTACATGTTAGCTGCCTTCAGACATGTCAGTGGATTTGACAGAAGCACATTTGATAGAGAATCCTAACATACAGATCCACATGCATGGAACACTTCTTTACAAAAGTGCTGATTTTGGATAAGACCCTTTTACTTGCTTAGCCTACAATTATTTATTCAGGTGTTACAGTCTCATCTCAGATTAGTTCTCTTCATTTGAGGCTCTTGAGTTTTTTGTTTTTCAGTTATGCTGTGGAGGGCCAGTAGAGGGCGTCAGTCATGCTGTTGCTGTGTGTTCTGGATTCACTGCTGTTGTTTAAAATAAGTTCACGAGTTCGCATGCCCATTCAGCCCTGCCAGATAATGGTAAATGAGCTAGACTTGCTGTCCGCGAAGGAGGCTCGAAGCCGAGGCTCGGCTCAGGCTCTGAGAAAGAACCCCACCCTTATGATGGTACAGTGTGGAGAAAAAAGAGAAGGAATTTAGAGGAGGAGAAGGGGAGGTGCAGGGATGCCGTAAGAATTGTTGCCTGAAACGGAGCAATGACTGCTGCTTAGGCCTATATACAGTCGTATATGATTGACAGGACTTGATGATTAGGCTCCTCCTGAACCTGCGTTGGGAAGTTCAATTCATTTTTCCTCCTTTCCTTTAGTTTCATATCTGTTAATCAGATATGATAAGAAGAAATAAGTTCTGTATCCTCATTATACTGACCCAGGCCTGTTCTGGGACATTAGAATGATGAGGTCTGTGCAAGAATATTAAATGAAGGTCAATACGAGAGAGGAAAACACTCGCTTCCATTCTGTCAGGTGAACTGAGAGCGCAGCTTAGCAGTCTTATAAAATGGCCTTTCAAGACTCCTGATCAGATTGCAGCCAATGAAGAAAGCTAAGGAAAGAGGAAAGTGGGAAGATCATCATCCTTCTTTCCAAAGCCCACTGAGGAATTTCAGTAAGTCTGGAGGAGAATATGAGATTTCAGTTTTGAAGTTTTTTCTCTATCAAAGCGTCTTTTATTCTCACCCTCCATACCTAATTATTATTCCTTTTGTAAAATGTTTAAAAATAAATCCCTTAATTTTTAGGCCACAATGGCAGGATAAATGATTGCATTAAATACAACAAAAGTAAAGCAAGTTATAAACAACAAATGGCCTGTTTAAAAAGTCTTCCTGATGGATGAAGGATAATTGGTTGTTTCTCTCCACTCGACTTAAAAGATTTATGGTATTTTTTTTTTTTTGTCATTCAAGCTATATATAAATATTATCGGATGGATGTACAGTACTAGAGAATCAGTGACTGTTTGAGTATGTTGTTACTGAACTAATATTTGCAGCTGAGAAGTCATTTGGGAGTCTGTAATGCCTGTCTTCAGCAGAGAGGGAAAGAATGAAGGCACTTAAGTTATGCTGCAGGCAGGTAGAGGCAAGTAAGCAGCCTCAGAGAGTCAAAGGGGAGATTTAAAGGTGCAATTCTATATCACTATACCTATAGTCCTTCATAGACCTCCATATATAAACCATTAGAAAATACATTCAAATGTTTGTAAGACTTGCATGCTGGAATTGAAAGGGTTTTACTCCCATGATGGTTTTAATATGACAAATAAAGGGAAAACTAATCACAATGTGTCAGTTTTAGGGTCGGCAAAGTTAGTGTACTTAGTCAATTGTATTGTAAATGTAACACATTGCGGTCCAAAAGTCTGAAACTACCAAGTTGGTACAAATTTGTCTAATATAATATGAAAAATATATTGATTTTACTTTAATGGCAGAAGCACTTGAGTTGCATGAAATCCCTACTCTTTTTTCCCTTTCCTAAAACACAATCACAGCTTTAGTATTCAAGGTATGTGTCTGTCTTCTCTTCACTCCTCCTTTATGAGTTCGACTTCAGGACATCTGCTCCCCCCTACAGTTTTTTTCCCCCTTTCATTACTGTCTTCCCTCAAACTCTGACATACTCCTAGTGTTGATGTGGCAGTAGTTTAGCTACAGTGGAAGAGAGAAGGAGGGACATAGAAAGAAAAAAAAAGTCATATTATTCAAACAAAGCAATGGCGTCTGCAAACATATGATATGGAAGTAGTTGTAATCATTCACCAGCAGTGACTGTGATTTTAATGACTTCCTGTAAACCTTTTGACTAAGATCAAATTAGTAAAAAAAAAAAGTGTAACACTAGTAAGTTTTTTTTTTCAAGTCTCCTGTGTTCACCAAGGCTGCATTTATTTTCTATATAGAAAAGTTATTACTTTAATAACCATTTCTATTTTAATGTAATTAAAATGTATTAAATTAAGATGTAATTTATTATGTCAATTATGTCAATTTACATGTATATTGTACTCATATTCAGTCATTACTCCATCTTCTGTGTCACATGATCCTTCAGAAATCATTCTAATATGATGATTTTTATGCCTAAGAAAAACATTTGTGTTGCTTAATATTTTTGTGGAAACCATGATACATTTTTTCAGGATTCTTTAATGAACAGAAAGTTAAAAAGAACAATTAAAAATAATAATAATAATAATCTTTTGTAAAATTATAAATGTCACTTTTGATTAAGTTAGTGCATCCTTGCTGAAGAAAACTATTAATTTTAATATTAAAAAAAATTGTAATGAACCCTTGGTTATTGTTTGCTTCTATGGATACCACAACTTTTAGTTTAAAAAAAATGTCAAAAAACACTTCTGATAACATTAATGCATAATGAAACCAAGTTTACTAAATGCTTTAAATGCATTGTTAGTTCATGATACATAATACATTAATTAATATTAATGTATACTGTCTAACTTTATTGTAACACATAGCCTATTTGTAGTTAAAATCATGTTGATTCTTCCTGTGAATGACGGGGAGTTTTAGTTTTGTTTTGGCTTACAGATGGGAACAAAAGAATGAGTGTGGGAGAGAAAGTAGAAAAAAAGAGAAAAGCAAAAGAGAAATAACAGATGGAGCAGTAGAAACCGCTCATCTTGTAGTGGGTGTCAAACAACGACCAATTAGAGGGCTGCATGCTGCATATCAGCCCGCCCATCCATGAAATAAGCCCACCCTGTATCCCTTTCTTCCTTTCTACTGCACATGAGTCCCAAACCCTGTATAGAGGTGTGGTATCCACAAACACATTCAGTTTTGCATTTGGAGTTTTTTTCCTCCTCGTTTGTTGGTTTGATCTATTTGCTTGATGTTGGAGTTGCACAGTGTCCTTTAACCTTGTTGCATCAACACCACCAGGGGGACAAATCTGGGATACACACAGTACATCCCTCCTCCTCCGTTACAGATTGCTTTGGTTTACTCCCCTCCTCCTTTCCACATCTACTTTCTTACTCACTCCAGACAAAACTATAAGTGGGGTAGAAACACAGTGCTATCTCTGATGTGAGATCAGCTCGGGGTAACTAAATCACATGTCAGATGAGCACGCAGCTGATTTCAGGTCAGCGGTTGTGGTCAGTCGTAACAGCTGAGTTTTTCCATGTCTTGAGTCCTCTGTAGTTCGTCAGAGTACTTTCATGAGTCATGGAAAAACAGAAACAGAGAGAGAGGGTAGGGGGCAGAGCGAAAAACAAAAAGGCCAGCTTTCGGGAGGAAAATCACTTCTGTGTAGAAATCAGTCAGACTGTAGATTTATAAATGCAAATTAGCAACATAAATAGGAGGGGGAGGCAGATGGCACCTTATTTAAGTGATGTTAGTTAGGTAGATGAACTCTAAGAGTTTTTATGATTCACTTTACATTTATGACTGTGGTCCAGAGAAACCAAAGCTGCATGCATGTGTGAAAATAATCATGCTATTATGTTAATTCATATAATATGTTCCTCTGACCTATTTAAGACCCAGTGGACAAATGTTAAGCTTTATACATCTGTTTGATCACAAATAGCCCTGCACATTTTAGTATAGTAACATTGCTTCTTTTTGCAAAAAAAAAAATGCATTGTAAAGATGCAATGAAAGAGTTTGCAAGAGTTTACACAAATAAGAGAATCTTTGCATGTGAAAAACAATTGCAATTGCTCATGTTTTATATCTGAAGTTGCTGAGACCTTAAATAGAAGTAGTGTAACATTTTATGTAAATCATTTGAAATTTATTTTATAATCAGCTTTCATAAGATTGGCGTTTCAGTCTGATGCTTAGAGTATGTGTTATGTTGTTTTGAGCTAGCAAACTGGTTTGGGGGTCTCTCTCCTCAAACAGAACATATTTTGACACCTTAAGCTACACAACAATTAAGGCTTTCCTCTCTGTAACTTCTCTCCAGAGACACACAGTGATGCACATGCACACACAAAGTTATACTTGCACTTACTTACTGTATATGGATCTATTATTTCTTACCGACCCTAGGGGGCGATGTGCCAGAAACCTTCTTTCTGTGAGACTCAAGTACATGTAATCTGGTTGAGAAAACTTAAAGTATACTTGAATACTTGAATTTATTTAACTTGCACAATCAAAATCAATTGTTATATCGGTTGAATCGGTTGGATATTTTTACTTTGTTTTAACTTTTTATAAAAGTTTTTATATTCATTTGAAACAGATTTTGTTGGTCCCATGATGATCTCCGTTAACCTTATATTATCCAGTGTACACCATCATTCAAACGGTTGGGGTCAGTAAGATTTAAAATTAAAATTAAAATGTAAAAAGTCTCTTATGCCCACTATTTATTTAGTCAAAAGTACAGTAAAAACGTTATTACAATTTAAAACTAATTTATATTTTAATATATGTTAAAGTATATTTTATTCCTGTTATGCAAAGCTGAATTTTCAACATCATTACTCCAGTCTTCAGTATCACATGATCCTTCAGAAATCAGTCTAATATGCTTTTATTATCTAATATTTGGTGCTGAAGAAACACTTCTTATAATGATCAATGTTGAAAATGGTTGTACTGCAAGATATTTTTGTGGAAACCTTGATTGTTTTTTTTTAGGATTCTTTGATGAATGGAAAGTTCACAAGAACAGCATTTATTGAACATATATTTTAATGTATTTATTAACAATGTATAAATTCTTACTGTAACTTTTGATCAATTGAAAGCATCCTTAATAAATGGAAACAATTTCTCTTAAAAACGACTTTTAGACTGTAGTGTATAAAATTTTATACATTTATACTATGATAAAGTGCTTGTAACTTTGAGAAAACACTTGTGATTTTCTTTATTTAGTCTTTGAACAATATATGAGCAATATATGTGATTTACACCTTTTTTTTATTTTACTTATATAGGTGATCCTAGGTATATCTCATCACTTTGCTTGATGGTAAGATACATCTTAACTTTCTAAAGACCCTAAAATACTCATTGGGAATAATTATGGGTGATCTGACATCTTGGAATAAAAATGCTTAAATGTTCATATGATGTTGACACCATTTAGTTTATCTGGAAGTCTAATGCTCTATTGTGTGTGATTACCTTCATTATGACAGGTTGTGCGAGTAGCTCTGGTGTGCCACGTCGGCTGGGCCATCAGATAGGATTGGAGTCTCTGATTTTTTATGGGCGTTTTTAACAGGGATCCCCCTTTGTGTTTCCAGCCTGTTGATGGTGCAAGTCCCAAACCTTTAAAACAACTTGTTTCCACTAGCTTGGAAAGTCATAAAACATAAAGCCCGCTGCACCATCTTTCTCATTTTACCTGCCTTCTGCTGCCTATTATCGCACCAGGCTTCAGTGAAGGGGGTTTACAGGGAGCCAGGCTCTGGAGCCACAGAGGGGTCCGTAGGCATCTTTGAAGTCTCTGGTCGCTTGCAAAAGGGCCTTGAGCGTAGGATATCACCATGATCGTTGGTCCTAATGAGGGCCTTCTCTTAGGCGAGCTAATGAAAGCTTCTGTTTGGAAATGGAAAGAGGGCACCGCTGCTGGAGGTCAAACTGCTTCCTGCCAGCCCAGAGGCCACTGGAAGCCTCTGATCTGCGCAATGCCGCTTAGCATGAGAAGAAGATGGTAGTTACTGGGTAATGTGCTCATAGTGGATCAGTGGAGGAGAGCTTGTAGCCGTAGAGCTTGTAGAGCTTGTATTTACAGGAGATGTTAGGATAGCAAAGCTTGTTGAAAGGTTTCGAGTGCTGTTAGCAACAGTCCAGTAGTGCATCCTGGATATCTAGCACAGTACACTTTTAAAAACAAAGGTTCTTTATTGGCATCTATGGTTCAATGAAGATCCTTTAACATCCATCGAACCTTTAAATTGCATGAAAGGTTCTTTATGGGGAAAATGGTTCTTTAGACTTTTAAAATGTTTTTCACAAAAAAAAAAATGGTTCTTTTTAGAACTGTTCACTGAAAGGTTCTTTGAGGAGGCAAAAATTGTTCTTCTATGGCATCACTGCAAAAACCTCAATGTATAACCTTTATATTTTAAAGTGTTGATGAGAATTATGGAATATCTTAAAGGGATATTTCACCTAAAAATGAGTGTTCTGCCATCATTTTCTCACCCTCATGGCATTCTGAGTGGAAATAAGTTGAGATGCCTAACTTAAAAGTCAGTGGATGTTTCTGAATGGGTTTTTGGTTAAATGCCTGAAATAATGTCTGTGATTAACAAGCTCAAAATGTTTTCATGTTTTATTCTATTACATAAAATACATCTGTAATACCCCGCTCATGATTTAAATTGTTATAGGTCTGCATGACTGCACACCAAACGGCACTAAAAGACTTATCTACAGTAAAACCAAAAATTATTCAGAGACCAGATATCATTTTTGATCATTTTTTTTTACTAGTGGGTGTAGGACACTGAAGTTCATTTATGTACAGTAAGTGATGATAGCAAAATAAAATAAACTGTGACATATTATACCCAAAAATTCGTCTGACATTATCGAGATGAATTTGTTCTGACACAGTTTAATTAATTAATTAATTAATTAAACACACCTGAACTAGCAGGTCCCTGATCTAGATTTATGCAGAATTATATTCATCCATGGCTATTTAAGACTTCCAGGCTTGACTTTAAGGTTGTCTGTTCTTGGTCTTGTTTGGGGGTCTTGTTAATGAAGTTGTTGTACTTCTAGAAATGCATTATGCCTCAGACTAAAAATGGTTAGTTTCATGATCCAACAGCAATTACCCATTGAAGACTTTTCCGACCAGGTGCAAAAGAATATTTGGAAGATTGAGGCATATTTCTGTGCGTCCAGCTTCCAGCTCTTCTGGAATCTTCCTAAAGTAAAGCTGAATGCTCATGCTCTTGGACTTTGAGAGATTTCTCTTTCGCAATTTCATTTTCACCAACTGCTCATCCAGACTGCTAGGCCAGGACTCAGGCACGTTTAGAAGGGGAGGGGGAGGGGATGCTTGAGCACCTGCCCCTTTTCCCCTTGATGGCCAAAGTGCCCTTTTGTCAAGGCAATTATTTTATTTTATTTATTTATTTATTTATTTTAAATTAAACGCCCTTTTGTGAAGGCCTGCCCAATCTAACTATTTGTAAAATTAATGAATAATAATTTAGCCGTGAATAAAATGATCCACATGATGACCTTTCACCTGACGATCTCATTTACCTTTAGTACTTTAGCACACTACCAGTATACTTTCAATAACGTCCGCGGCTGCTGGTAAGTAGAGTTCTCAGCGGAGCAGTGTGCTTGTATACTTTTATTATTAAATTATTATTATTTTACAAGAACGACGTGAAGAGAGCATGCACAGCTGTTGTTTATATTGCTGTGTGTAGCCTATGGAAGTAACGTTAGCTGCAGCAAGGGGAATAGCCATCATTTCAGATTTTTTTTATTTATTTACTTTTTTTGTCTAATTGACAGGTTTTATTTGTTTTTTTATCTCTTATTTTTAATTGGCTAAGAAATCAGATACACTGCTGGACAATAACCAATAATTTGTATTCTAAAATATTTTTGTCCTATATTTTCCTAATGACAATTTTATGATTGGTTTATATAGGTTATTACGAACACCCCCCCACCCCGCACTGCATTATTCATATACTTTATTTATTCATTACCTGGAGATGACTTAAAACACACACATAAACCATATATCTTCGCAATCGTGTGTTGTCTTCACGTTTCATCAGTCAAAACGTTTCTGCTTTTTATTCAGCTCTGCAGCAGATATTGGTTTGCCTACAGCGATAGCAGGATGCCTTTGTCCATATTAGAGATTTCCTGCACGTCATAAGTTATTACTTCTATGAATCCGTTTTGGACTTTCTGCGTGAGAGTATGAATGAAACACACTGCAGGAGAGTGTTTATCGCAGTGTTTCTTTTTCAAAACTGCGTCACAGCATTTGCTGCTGTATCTGAGCTGTCCCTGCCTTTACTGCTCTTAGGTCCGCTGTCATCCAGGGCTGGACTCAACGGCCGTCCTCTCAGCCTGCCTGTCTATAAGTCATATCCCTGCCTATTGTTTGGACGTCATATCCCTGCCTATTGTTTGGACTGTGTTCTCTCCCCTCCTCACCTTCCCTTGTCTTGTCTGCAAGTTTGGCTAATAAATCTGTTAACATTCACTCTGCATTTGAGTCCTCCCTCCAGATCCCTGACAGAATGAACTGGCCAACATTGGACTCAGCAGTATGAGTATCAAGACCCTGCCACCTGCTAATTCCCGGGAGAGTCTGGCTAACCTTCGCCAACAGGGCCTGGGATATAGGTGCATTTACCCAGTTTTTCTGGACGATGTCAAGGGGGCTTGATTATGATGATACCACCCTCAAGGACATTTTCAATGCCTGCTTGGATGATCCTGTGCCTAAGTGGGAGATGGATAACCTCAAGATTTTGAATTTCTGGGACTTCTCCAGGTATCTTGGTCATCGCATCCAGTGGGGAATGCCTCCACCACCTAAGCCAGCATGCAGCGACCACTCTGCCCCACTTCTCTTGTCAAGTCAAGACCAAGATCCTCTTCTGACTCCTTCTCAGAAGCGAAGGGCAAGGAGGAGGATGGCTCTTCAGTCTGCTGCATCCATTTATGACTCTGACACCTTCCCAGTCACCCCTGAGTTTACTGAGATCGCTCATGTTTCCCCTGAGCCAGTCAAGTCAACTGATGTCATCTCCCAGACATACAAGTCAGTCCCAGTTATTTTTAGTCTGTTGAATCTACCTTAGCTTTCCCAGAGATAGTCAAGAGCGCTGCTGACATCTCTATTCCAGTCAAGCCCGCTCCAGATACTCCGGAGCCAGTCAAGCCCGAGCCAGTCAAGCCAGCCAAGCCCTCTCCAGTCACTCCGGAGCCAGTCAAGCCCGTTCCAGTCACTCCAGAGCCAGTCAAGCCTGATACAGTCGTTCTTGACCCAGTTAATCCCACTCCAGTCACTCCGGAGCCAGTCAAGTCCACTCCAGTCACTCCAGAGTCAGTCAAACCCGTTCCAGTCACTCCAGAGCCAGTCAAGCCTGCTCCAGTCACTCCAGAGCCAGTCAGGCCTGATCCAGTCGTTCTTGACCCAGTTAAACCCGCTCCAGTCACTCCAGAGCCAGTCAAGCTCACTCCAGTCACTCCAGAGTCAGTCAGGCCCATTCCAGTCATTCCAGAGCTAGTCAACCCAGCTATCCAGTCAGTTCCAGTCAATTCAAAGTCGGAGTCAACTTCTGTCACCCCTGAATCAGTCACCTTCACTACTTTTATCCATGAGCAAGTTGTATCAAGCACAGTCATTACTCAGTCTATGAAGTTTGCACCTGGCACTTCTCTGTCTGCCAAGTCAACCTCTGTCTTCCCAGAATCTACTGAGTGCATTCCTGTAATTCAAGAATCAGTCAAGTCAGTTGTTGTCCCTCTGTCTATAAGGTCTGTTCCCGACTTGTCACAATCTGCCGGGCCAATTCCTGTCTCCGCTGACACGACCAAGATCACCTCCTCTCCGCCTGTGTTGGCCAAGTTAGCTACAGATACAACAGAGGCGGTCAAGCATGCAGCTTCAATCCGTCGGAAGAGGAGGAAGACGGCCCGTGCTGTGCAGTCTAATGCCCTTCCTGTTATGTCCACTGAAGCCATGCTTATGAGTCCTGTCTTGTCCACAGAATGTGTTCCTGCCTGTCATGTCATGTCCACAGAGGCACTTCCTAAGCTGGCTGCTTCTCCTGTCATGGCCACGGAGGCTGAGGCAGAGGCGTTCATTTTGCCTGTTCCAACCACTGAGGCCATTTCCAAGCCGCTTGCTTCCCCAGTTGCCTCTACAGATGCTGTTCCTGCAAGTCATGTGAAGTCAACAGATGTTCCTGTTAGTCAAGTCATGTCCACAGAGGCCATTCCTGAACAGCCCACTCTCACTGTGTTGGCCACGAAGGCCATTCTAGCGGCTCTCATTCAGCCCGTTATGGTCAAGGAGGCCATCTCTGAGTTTCCTGCTTTTCCTGTTGTGCCCCCAGAGGCTGTTCCTGAGCGGCCTGCTCTCTGTGTTTTGGCCATGGAGGCCATTCCAGTGGCTCTCATTCAGTCCGTTATGGCCACGGAGGCCATCTCCGAGCACCCCGCTCTCCCAGTCACAGCCATGGAGGCCGTTCCCAAGCAGCCCATTGTCACGGCTGCTGAGGCCTTTTCTGAATCTCTTGCCAGCCTAATCAAGTCCACAAGAGAGATCAGCCCTGTCTCCGAACCTGATTCAAAGATGTACAGCTTCCCTGCCAATTCTTTCACAGCCCCTGTATCTGCCACTGTAACCAAACCTAGTTGGAGGTCCAGACCACTTAGGCCTGTCCCTGTATCTAGAGGTGCCTCCAGCCAAGCCCCCATCCCTCCCTTGCCACCCTCTGTGTTTCCTAGTTATGATTCCCCAAGGCCAGCACCTCCCGGGTCAGCCATTAACTTTTTGCCTGGTCCTGTTCCCACCTGCCCATTCCCTCCCTCTGTGTTTCCTGGCCAGTTTGGGACTTCCATGTTCACTGGAGGCGTCCTTTGGAGGTGGGGGGTACTTGTCTGGTCCTGTCTTTGTTCAATGTTTCTTTGTTTGTGTTGTGTTTGAGAACATGGCTTTGTCTTTGTTTGTGTTTGTCATGTGCTCCTCTCGTCCTGCCTCCTTGTTTTCCATTACCACGCCCCCTTGTTTAGTCCTCGTTTGTCTGAGTGTTGTCATCTGTTCCTCATGTCCTTCTCTTGTTTATTCCTCGTTTGTCTGAGTGTTCTCGCCTGTTCCTCATGTTCTCCGCTCCTTTATATTGTTCTCCCTTTCCCTCTTGTTTCGCCAGTTCGTATTCTAACATCTCTGTGTTTGCTAGTTGGTCTAACTGTTATTTGTGCTACTGAGTACTCCCTGCCTATTAGTTTGTAGAAGTATGTTGTCTGTCTCCAAGTCCTGTCTTGTCCTGCAGGCTGAGTTCCTGGTCTGCTCCCCTTATCTTGCAGCTCGACCTGTGCTGTGCCTGTGAGATCACGAGTGTTGTGTGGCTGAGCTGTTCCTGTCAGGCTACCGCTGCTAGCCTCCGGCCTCCAGCTGCACTGCCTTTACTGCTCTTAGGTCCGCTGTCATCCAGGGCTGGACTCAACGGCCGTCCTCTCAGCCTGCCTGTCTATAAGTCATATCCCTGCCTATTGTTTGGACTGTGTTCTCTCCCCTCCTCACCTTCCCTTGTCTTGTCAGCAAGTTTGTCTAATAAATCTGTTAACACTCACTCTGCATTTGAGTCCTCCCTCCAGATCCCTGACAGTATCAGCAAGGAGCACAGCCCTATTTAAAGCCTTGTTCCATGTGCCCCTTTGATACTTTGACTACCTGCCCCTCCAAAGGTCTCTGCACGGCCCTGCTAGGACTGGTGTCGAAGGACAAATTTAAGGTGACATGCTGCAGATCCACCTGGCAAACCGCACAGATGATATCTGGATTTTCACTTTGCAGGATTACCAAACAGTAGCCAGCTGTCATCAGATTTAAGCTAACTAAAACGGAGGGAAATGAATAAGAGTCTTTGCAAACTTTCTTAGATAATGTAGTCTGTAGACTTGTACCTTCTTTAATTACGGAGTCTGAAAATTTTAGACAGCATTGAAAATCTGGGACTGAAAATCTGGGACTTAAACTATTTAAACTGGGAAATACACTAAGTTTGTAGATTTGTAATAATGATAGTATTTATAAAGATTTTTCTTATTTAAACATACAATATTTGTGATTCTTAATTATTTCTGTCACTGGTCAAAAAAAAAGATTCAATTAGAAAAATGCAAAAACAAAAAAAAGAAAGACGTGTATATATATATATATATATATATTTTTTTTATTCTACATTTTATAAAAAAATACAGTAAAACAGTAATGTTGTCAAATATTACTACAATTTAAAATAACTGAAATAATTTTAATAGAAATCTTCTGTAAAATTGTATATTATGTATATACGTATAATTTATTATTTTTTATATATATTTTATTTTTCA
>NW_015654499.1:45717-55999 GCF_001515625.1 Sinocyclocheilus rhinocerous
TTTATATATATTTTATTTTTCATTTAAAAATTAATATTTTAGTTAAGAATCACAAATATTAAATATGAACTATTTAATACTAATACTTAACTATTTCTATGTCACTGGTAAAAAAAAAAACCCTGATTAAATTAGAAAAAAGCAACAACAAAAAAACCAATACATACATATATATACACTACCATGTAGTGTCTGTGATACCATGAACAAATCTCTGGGGGTCCTGTGCCAGCTGAGCAACTGGCATTGAGACCTCCTTGAGAAAAGCTGCTAAAGTGAGTGAGAAAGCGAGCTGAAGAGAGAGCACAGGCTCTGGTGGTCAGGATGTCTGTAGGCTCTAATCTGCTTCAGGCTACGAGGTCCAACCACGTCTGTGAAGCCTTTCATTTACGGTTTATTTTCATCCCTTTATTGGACGGAGTTTCCTTCTGCCAAGGCAAAGACAAGCCCTCAACAATTACTATGTACTCTTTTCTATCCCAGGTCCTTTGGCTACTCAAGTCGAGTTGACTTCAAAGGCTATATTTTCATACAGTATGGATTTAATGTGCTTTAAATTCTTGACTTTTAAGTGAAATTTTTGCAGTCAGACATGTTCAATTGCATTGTGGTGTAATTTACAATTCATACAGTTTCAAATTATTCTGATATGCTGATTTGGTGCTCAAGAAACATTTCTTTTTATCAATGTTGAAAACAGTTGTGCTGCTTAATATTTTTATGGAAACCTTGATAAAAAATTTTTTTTGATTCTTTGATGAAAGTTCAAAAGAATATCATTTATTTGAAATATAAGTCTTTTGTAACATTCTAAATGTCCGTCACTTTTGATCAACACAACTTTTTGTTTATATATATTTGCATGGAGAGTTGTTGAGACTTATGGAGCCAATGAAGTAAATAAGACCACTAGTGTACAGCTGATATCCAGGTATAAGTGTGTGAAGGGCTGTAATCACCACCTTTTTGGTCCAGGTGTGCGGTTGTAAAGAATTTGAGGGATCCACATCTCAAATCCCACCCTTCATTTAAGACAGGAATGTTCTGAATGCTTTTTAATGTGTCAATACCAGATAACCTTTCAGAGTTTTAGGTCTTTCCCTATTGTATGTCACTGTAAAAAAAATGCCAATGTCAACTTTATTTATATAGCACAATTAAAACAACACAAGTTGACCAATGTGCTTTACAGTGTCACACGGAAAAACACACATCACACAGGCAACACATATAATAAAATTATCACTGATTAAAAACTATTAAAATCCTGTACAGTAGCAGCGTCTCTAATATGTTTAGGCAGACTGTTCCAAAGTTTAGGCGCTGCTACAGCAAAGGCATTTTATTTGAACAGAATGGAATGACACTTACTACACAAGTCTTTCAAAATGTTTCTTGTTTTGCAACGAGAAATCGCAGATTGTGTACTGATTTATTTAATGTAAAAATCAAGTTCCTTTATCAGCATTGCTTTGGGTTTTCAGCAAACTAAGCTCTCTCTAGTTAACATTCTCACTTTTTGAGAGATTTGTCATCAAAACAGAAAAGGCTCGGCTTTAAATGGCATATCCAGAGAGCAGTTTTGATCAGAGTTCAAATCGATGAGTTTCCAAGTGCTACTGAGAAGATCTGCCAGCTTTCCACTCCTCCTTTTTGTCAGAAAGAAAGGGTACTGAAGTTTTGACCGAGTTCCAATCCTCCAATCCCTTGAGGTCAAACATTTTTGGATGGCTTTTCTTTCTAGCTTTTTGGCAGTTTTTTTAAATGATAAATAAGGTGAAGATAATCAATTTTCCTTTTTCTTATAAGTGCCAATTGGTCAAAATCAACTCTTTTTTTAGGGTTTTTATGTATTTAAGATTGCTAATTTAATTTCTAACTAATTTGATATCCAATTTACTGATTTGTCCATATTGATACCTGTTTAGGATACTGAAGTGAAAACCTTCATTATAAAGTTTTCAGATTTGATACTTCTGTCCTGCATTTAGTTTCTCCTCTAGCAGGATGATTTATTGCACTGAAGATCTGGCATAAATAAACTCTATCCTATAAATAAACACTAGTAGAATGAAAGCACTTGTGTGGTTCAGAAATGCATTGATTAGGCCACAGTCATGTTATGCAATCTTCATTTCTTATCATTGATCCATCTGTATAGAGTTTGACCTTCCGATCCAGGTCGATTGAAGTAACAGTGTGCGCCTTGCACAATGAGAGCTTCACAGGGTTGAAGGGCATAGGAGTCAAAATTAATAGTCATTGGGAACGCTTGTCTTTCCAAACAATATTAATTAAAAACAGCATCAAATCAGTATATTAGAATGATTTCTGAAGGATCATGTGACACTGACGACTGGAGTAATGATGCTGAAAATGCAGTTTTGCCATCACATGAATTAATTACATTTTAACACATAATAAAACAGAAAACAGTTGTTTTACTTTGTAGCAATATTTCACAATATTACTAATTTACTGTGTTTTTGATCAAATAACTGCGGTCTTGGTGAGCATAAGAGACTTCTTTCAAAAACGTTAAAATACAACAAATTAAATATATATGCTTTTTTATGTTTTTCAATGTTTTTATTTTCAGCGTTTATTATAGCAGATTAAAGACATTCACAGTACACTAATAACATCAGCAATAACCATTTACAAAAACAACAAAAAGACAGGGTTTCAAAAGGTTTATAAAAATAATTAAAGACTTTGATAAATCAGAGATCAAAGGTTTTCACAGGTTTATGTTTACATAACCAGGTGCAGCTGGTTTTATTTAGGTTACATTTGGCAAACCTTGGCAACACCAAACTGATGCAGTGCAAAAAAATCTTATAAGCAAAGTGTCTTTTCAATTGAACCCAATGGAAACATTTGTTTCAAAGGGTCCTTTGATGTCATTATTTATTTGTTTGTTTTCGGTTTGGAGAGACCTTATAACATTGATGCCCTTTTATAAGTTTATTTATGCTGTCTGGAACCAAGGGTCAAGGTTTGGCTGGTTATGGCTCTGTTTACTGTTATTTCTGGTTTGTAAAAGTATTTTTCTCCATTGAGAGCTATTCAAACGTAGTCATGTATTCTAACGGATAACGTTCTCCAGGTATTATAGACCTCTTTGTCTGGAATTTACTGTTAAGTGATGCTGAACTGGAAGTAATATCAGACAGCTAGCAATCCTCTATATTTATTTGCACATGTATTTATTTATATCATTCTCATCATAATTACTTTCTTTTTTCCTCTGTGGCCTTTTACTGCATGTAGTTCAGTTTGACGTTTTGTATTTCTGTTACCTGTAAGAGTGATATATGGTCACATAACATCTGAATCTGCAGTGAACTCCAGCTGTACAAGCATCTCTTTCCCTCTCTCCTAAAGCTTTAATTATCTGAGACTGTCTGCTCTGCTGGGAAATGACAGGGTTTCTCTATAGGTGTTTGCTAGAAAAAAAATTTGAACACCCTAAATGTCACATTTTGTCTAAAAACCAGAAGTCAAATTGTTTAACAACAATAAAAATAGCTTTACAGTTTTTGACAGATGAAAAACTGTCTTCCATAATGTCTGTGACACTCAGAAAGGAGGTTAAGTGAAAATTCTGAGTATGTTTCTTTCAGTCTCCTCCCACTTTTTAAAGCTCAAGCAATGTTTGAATTTTCTCATTCATTTAAGCTTCAAAAATGCTTTTCTTTCTCTTTCTATTTTTGTCTTATTTCAAGTACAAATATCTAAAAATTCTTAAATCAAGACGCATTTTCTATATAAGAAAAATTATTTAAAAAAATATATGTAGTCTTGTTACGGGGGGAAAAATTAACTGCATTTTTCCTAAAACAAGTAAAATGATCTGCCAATGGGGTTGAAGAAAAATAATCTTAATGTAATGGAAAACAAGATTATTTTTCTTACCCCATTGGTATTTCATAAATCGGTTTAAATGAGGCTAATCTGAGAAATTACGTTCACTTGATAAGTCATGTAGCCTAACCTTCCTTTCTTTCTTTCTTTCTTTCTTTCTTTCTTTCTTTCTTGCTTTCTTGCTTGCTTGCTTGCTACCATGAAAATGAATAGTAGTTTGATAACTTACCATTCTGCAATTTTTCACTTCTGATATTATAACAGTGATTAAGAATTAAACTTACGCGTTGACAAATATTTCTGTAAAAATATTATGCATATGCATATTATGCAATTTCACAACTTTATGTCCAATTTCAAGCTTTTCAAGCTTCAAGCAATTTCAAGTGTTGGGTCCCATTAAATTCATTCATTATGTAGACAAAAACAACTGAAACTTTACACAAAATATCTCTTTTTGCTTTCTGCCAAAGTTTGTAACAATATGAGGGTGAGTAAATGACAGAATTGTCTTCCCTTTTTATCCTAAAGTTTAATTTATTTAGCAGCTTTTCGTGACTAAAACAGTATGTACAAGTAGAAGCTCTATGCTGTAAAATAACAAAACATGGTTTAGAAACAATCTTTTCACCACTAATCTGTTTGTGCGTATAGTGTGAAAGTGTTTCATGAGTGTCTTTATGACCAGAGATCATGTAAAGCTGTGCGACTGCCTCTTCCTGCTCTGTTGTGAGCTCAAGAAGGCCAGACGGCAGCACTCCGTCACTTCCTCATGTAAACAAAATCCACACTCAATGCCCTTTTCCTTACACACTCTGACAAATAAACAGAGATAAGGCATGTGTATGAGGTTGTGTGGGAGAATACGAAGTGCAAAAAAGTGATAGACATCTTGGGAAATATAAAAACACCTTTAAAAAGAGATAAAATGGCTGATTAATTTTAGCGCAGTGCAGTGGGGCAGACAAAAACGGAAAGAGACGGTAGACAGAGATGAGATTAAATGTCCACGCAGGCTCCTTTTTTTCCCCAGTTCCTTGCTGGTAATTCTCAAATTTATGTCGCTCTTAGTGAGTTAAAGTTTGGCAGATGATCCATGGAACAGAAACGCTGCACTACTGTAAATCAAATACCAAAGAGCGCACTTCTTCAATACCACTTAAAAAAAAAGAAAGAAAAAGAAACCCACATTAACAGTCATTCAGTTTGTCTGAGGAATTTTCCAGAGTTATAATTCAGTTCAATAACCAAAACAGTGTTGAGACTGTTCCCCGCACCAGTCGGACACATAGTCAAGTCAAGTCAAGTCTGCTTTATTGTCAATTCTTCCACATGTACAGCACATACACACAGAGAATTGAAATTGCGTTACTCTCAGACCCTTGGTGCATACAGATAACACTAACAGTAGAACATAAATACAGATAGATACAGAGAGTAGCATTTTACTGAAAAATAACAGTTTTTTTAGGAGCTGCCTCTAACATTGTACTGTTTGGATTCACACAGGCTGTTTGGAGCTAAAAGTATGCTACCCGTTTAGTCATTGTAAACAGTACTAGCTTTAATGCAGACTGTGTAGAACAGACTGTGAGGCCATACAGGGAGAGACAGCTGTCCCAAAACAATACTAACTCTTTTTGTTTACTTATTTTACACTACAAGCCTCCAAAACGGACCAAGTATGTTCCTAGCAAGCATCTGAACAGATTGAGAGTGTTAAAAGGAAAAGGAAAGAGGGGAAAGATAGAGGGAGAGCGTGTGGGTGGGACATTTGAGTGTTTGTGTGGAGGTCAGAGCGACAAACGTGTGGTGGTGAGCAGAAAGGAAGAAGCATCAGTATATGTTTGTATGAGCTTGAGAACCAGTGTGGGATGTGGGGCACCGAGGTGATGTCAAGGATACGTACAGTGTATATATATATATATATATATATATATAGAGAGGGGCTGGCGTGTGTGTGTGTGTGTGTGTGTGTGTGTGTGAGTGTGTGAATCTTCCCAGACGTCTGGCAGTGTTTACATAAGGATTGGGGTGCTGGTCTGAGACACAGAAGAGCAGAGCTCTGCCATTTCAGCCCTGATTCCTGTAATAGCAAAAAACACCTCAAACTGCTGTCAGTGTTATTTTAGTAACACTGTAATACTATTATAGTTTTATTCATATTTTATAATAGTTTTTATTTTATATTTCCACTTTCATCTTAATTTTAGTTAAATGTTTAGTCATATTGCTGTTTTTGTTATTTTTAATGTGTATTTTTTTAATTATTATTATTTTTATTAATTTGTATTATTCTTATTACCTGAAGTTATTTTATTTTTAGTTATTTATTTTGTATTTTATTCAGTAATTTAATTAAATTAGTATTTATTTAAAATGCTAACATTTACTTTAATATAAGTAATAAAAAAATTGCTTTTAGTTTTAGATGCCTGTGTTTTAGTCATCTGCCATCAAATCTGTCACCAATTTACACACATTGTCCCGCCGTCAGGGCTTTTTCACCGCTGCTCCATGCCTCCAAACAAAAGCGGGTAAATATCTTAAAAAGTATCTTAAAGGGGTCATATGATGCTTTTTTAAAGATCATTATTTACCACATCTGACACTAACATTGCTTTTGAGAAGGTCTTTCCCACTAGTGCACCGTTTGCTCCTGTGCAAGGGTCAGTCACAGCCTGGAGTGGGTCAGTTTTGTTCTCAGTTTCAGACATTTATCCTGTTATTTAGTATCATAGACTTGTTCCTGATGAACTCAGTAAATTGTACGCAATAAATTATTCTTAAAAAATAAGATTTAAGATGAGTAATAATTTTTACCTATATGAAAGTGTTTGCTCAGATATTTCTCTTGCATAGCTCAGAAAACTTAATGGAGTTTGACTTAAGTATCAACTTTGCCTCCGATCTTTGTCCTAACATTTTTTAGGAGACATACAATTGGGCACAAATTATAAATATACAGTAAGCCTATAGCTTTATACAACTGGCCTTTCTGGTTCTTGAATCTGATTGACTGAGAGCCTTTTCCAGGCATGCAACATTCTAGTGATAACAGAACTCCAACCGTTTCACCATTTGTATCACTTCGCTTGCAGTATTTCTCACAGCGAGTGTCATGGCAGATGCCGAAATCCACTATAATTTTATAAATAATACTGTTTTTGTGTAACGGAATGTAGTTTTAAGAGATTTTTAGGCGAGAATGTAGATGTTTAGACTTCAAATATGCAGTTTGTTAAGAAAGATAAAGTCTATTTGAAAATTTGCTTCAACGTTTTGGAGATGTGAGCTCCAGGGCGGCAGCGGCCGTTCAGTGCACACTACTACTCGTGTGATATTGCTCATATAAAACTAATGTGGATGGCATAGATTAAATATTTTGGGAGAATTTAATGAGAAATCTTTGTGTTCATAGACTTTGGTATCTGCAGTCTAAGCTTCTTTTTTGTTTCTACAGGTAAGGCAAGCTCACAAAAACATTCTCATCCACTATGGCGGACGAGCTGAGGGAAGAATTACATTGATATTGGGTGAAAAATGTAGTAATTTAGATGTTTGCTATGTTTGTGCTGGTAGAGTATCAGCTTGCTAGCTGCTATGCTAACATCAGAATCAGTTGTGGTTGTTGTGTCACTGGAGTCGATTCCCCTAAAGAGCTCCTCGCATCACATGAGTCACTTATTTCATGTCTATGTGGATACAGTCAGCTTGTAGGATTTTGAGTGAGCTGAATGCTTTGTAATGTTTTTTGTCTTTCTTGTCTTTCGCTGATGTACCCAGCCACAGCATTTAAGTAGGAACTAAATGATTTGGCAAGCCCAAGAAAGCCAAATAAACCAGTGGCTTTGGATCAAAAGTGAAATTAGAAAACATACTGGATGAAAGAACAATTGTACATATGTCATATCATCCATTAAATGTATAACCCCCAGAAAACATCTATAAACTTAAACTAATGGGCTTCAGCTGTGCATCATGGGGCATCACAATTCTTTGTTTTACACTTCTCTCATCAAGTATTTTAGAGTTGTTTAATCATCAAACTGCTTTGAACTACTAGAAGAAACTACTGGGAATATAGATGATATTGACAATGACTGTGGAGGGATAATTTATTGTTGATTTGAATAATAAACAAACTGCAAACAAAGCAGCAAAACTATTCCTAAATCTTTAGATTTTGACCAAATCTTCTTAGGTCTCCAAATGAATTAGTCTGATTTTACTGACTCGTGACCACAGCATGAAATGTTATATTTAATTAAACACAGTCTGTAATGCTGTATGTCTGTAATGCGATTAAGACCTGTTTAGAAGTTTTACAGTCCCTGAAAGCATCTCAAATTAAATGTCACATTGAGCTTTGATTACTCGCATCGGTGGAATAATTTCTAACTGTGCTTTTTTCCTGAATTCTTCTGCAGCACCGTTGCTGGATGAGAGGTGCCTGACAGTAGAGGCTTCTCTCTCAGACTGGTCAGAGAGGCAGTAAAGAGCTGATCTCAATGGAAAAGAATTCAAAGCCTCTTCCCCCTCCCATTCTCTGCAGTTTAATTCAAGCAATATGTGTCTGAAGTGACACTGAACTTTTCCTTCCTCCCTCTCTTTCTCTCTTCTTCTGGAGAATGTGAGCTTAAAGTCATTTTTACTGTGTTTTGCATTGCATCACATTTATGGTTTTGTCTTCATCTCTCTCTTTCTGTGTGTCTCATCTTTATTTTCATCTTCAGCAGTGTGGATTTTCCTCGAGGCTTGGTACGTCACACTGCCACGTTATCGGAAAGCCATATTTTCTCGCTTTGTCTCTTGGTTTCTGGATTGCTTCTACTAGCCAGAATCTAAATATGGTCATGATTGGTTAAATGTGTACCATTTGGAGCAAGCCTGGCCTGTGGAGCTCAGATTTCACCCACAATTCCTTCAATACTAGATTAATGGATTTTTCAAGTCATTTTTCACTCAAACATTTGGGGTAAATTGTCCGTTTTTAATCATTTTAAGATTTTATTGATAAATTTCAGTATTGAATGAATTGGAATTTTATGCAGAATCTTGTGATTCACACATATTTATAGAGAAATATAGAATATAATGTAAAATATATTTAAATATTCAGAATAATTCTATATGATTTGGAATATTTATTTAGAATGAACACTATATACTTCTTTAGGTTTGTCTAGATTTTTTTTTTTATTTCTTCTTATTATTTTTTTTTTTTCACTGAGCTCGTAGCAATGCATTCTGGGATTTTCTATACATTGAAAGATGTATGCAACTCCAAAACTCGAGGTATCTTAGGTATCTAACTTTTGGAATAGTCTTCACTTTGGGTGTCCGTCTATGATGCCTTAAAATGATGCCTACAGTGGCAGCTCACTGGGTTTTAGAACTGAGCGCATATGTTTGTGTGCTTTTGTAAACTCAGTTGCATTTTGAATTGACAGAGAAGAGAAATTAGAGAAAAAGAGAGAGAAAGTGGCAGAGAGAAAGGCTATTCTAAAGGAACAAGGCGTTCCTTACATTTTTGTGGTGTGGTCAGGAGAAGGTCTCCCCATTTTAGACGTAATGTTAAAAACTAAAGTGGAACCTGTTTTTGGAGCTAATGCTTTTCTCTCATGCGTTTCATCTCACAGGCTCCTGCTCTCAGTCTGTAATGGGCAGAGACTGTTTATTCATGATTGCAGGTCAGGGCAGCGAAAAGCAGAAACTAAAGTTGAACTATGGAGTCACGTAATGCCACTCACACGTGACACACAGCACGTAGTAATATCATCCTCTACCCAAACATTTCGGCCACACGACACTGGGACATTGACAAAGGGCTAGAATCATTTATATAAATAGTTTAATAGATATTGATAAATAGTTATCCATGTTCACACACGTGTTTGTATTATGTTATGTTATGTTATGTTATGTTATTGTGATGAGAGGGGCAGGGCCGAGAGCCGTGGGAACGGAGCGAGGCCGGTGGAAGAAATGCTAATGCGCGACACCTGCGCCACTCACCGGTCTCGAGTCCCATGGAGGAGCTCCGGAAGGATAAAAGGAGGAGTGACGACAGTGTTGGACGAGAGAGGACCAGGCCTGGACTTTATTTTGTGTTTTGTGTGCGGCAGTCGTCCGCGAGGGGCTGCCGCTTTACTTTCATTTTGTGTTTGTTTATGTTATTAAAGTATTTAAATGTTCAAAAAAAAAATTTTTAATTAAATCGTTCCGGTTCCCAGACACACTGCCGCTCGGCCCTCCACCAGTAAACTCTTCCGCGATGCCTGGCGGCGGCGGCTCCTGCGGGTTCGGGCAGCCGGCAGGAGTCCCCCGTTCCCTGCTCCTCCCCATCATGGCGGATGGCAGCAGGCTCCGGCCTCAGGCGAACGGCGGCGACTCCTCCGCTCCCTCACGGACG
>NW_015654499.1:56697-62230 GCF_001515625.1 Sinocyclocheilus rhinocerous
ATTCTTCTGCAGCACCGTTGCTGGATGAGAGGTGCCTGACAGTAGAGGCTTCTCTCTCAGACTGGTCAGAGAGGCAGTAAAGAGCTGATCTCAATGGAAAAGAATTCAAAGCCTCTTCCCCCTCCCATTCTCTGCAGTTTAATTCAAGCAATATGTGTCTGAAGTGACACTGAACTTTTCCTTCCTCCCTCTCTTTCTCTCTTCTTCTGGAGAATGTGAGCTTAAAGTCATTTTTACTGTGTTTTGCATTGCATCACATTTATGGTTTTGTCTTCATCTCTCTCTTTCTGTGTGTCTCATCTTTATTTTCATCTTCAGCAGTGTGGATTTTCCTCGAGGCTTGGTACGTCACACTGCCACGTTATCGGAAAGCCATATTTTCTCGCTTTGTCTCTTGGTTTCTGGATTGCTTCTACTAGCCAGAATCTAAATATGGTCATGATTGGTTAAATGTGTACCATTTGGAGCAAGCCTGGCCTGTGGAGCTCAGATTTCACCCACAATTCCTTCAATACTAGATTAATGGATTTTTCAAGTCATTTTTCACTCAAACATTTGGGGTAAATTGTCCGTTTTTAATCATTTTAAGATTTTATTGATAAATTTCAGTATTGAATGAATTGGAATTTTATGCAGAATCTTGTGATTCACACATATTTATAGAGAAATATAGAATATAATGTAAAATATATTTAAATATTCAGAATAATTCTATATGATTTGGAATATTTATTTAGAATGAACACTATATACTTCTTTAGGTTTGTCTAGATTTTTTTTTTTATTTCTTCTTATTATTTTTTTTTTTTCACTGAGCTCGTAGCAATGCATTCTGGGATTTTCTATACATTGAAAGATGTATGCAACTCCAAAACTCGAGGTATCTTAGGTATCTAACTTTTGGAATAGTCTTCACTTTGGGTGTCCGTCTATGATGCCTTAAAATGATGCCTACAGTGGCAGCTCACTGGGTTTTAGAACTGAGCGCATATGTTTGTGTGCTTTTGTAAACTCAGTTGCATTTTGAATTGACAGAGAAGAGAAATTAGAGAAAAAGAGAGAGAAAGTGGCAGAGAGAAAGGCTATTCTAAAGGAACAAGGCGTTCCTTACATTTTTGTGGTGTGGTCAGGAGAAGGTCTCCCCATTTTAGACGTAATGTTAAAAACTAAAGTGGAACCTGTTTTTGGAGCTAATGCTTTTCTCTCATGCGTTTCATCTCACAGGCTCCTGCTCTCAGTCTGTAATGGGCAGAGACTGTTTATTCATGATTGCAGGTCAGGGCAGCGAAAAGCAGAAACTAAAGTTGAACTATGGAGTCACGTAATGCCACTCACACGTGACACACAGCACGTAGTAATATCATCCTCTACCCAAACATTTCGGCCACACGACACTGGGACATTGACAAAGGGCTAGAATCATTTATATAAATAGTTTAATAGATATTGATAAATAGTTATCCATGTTCACACACGTGTTTGTATTATGTTATGTTATGTTATGTTATGTTATTTTTAAATACTTTAATAACATAAACAAACACAAAATGAAAGTAAAGTGGCAGCCCCTCGCGGACGACTGCCGCACACAAACCACAAAATAAAGTCCAGGCCCGCCCCTCTCGTCACAGTTATGTTATGTTATGTTATGTTATGTTATGTTATGTTATAGCATAATTACCTATTAAAGTATTTAAATGTTCAAAAAAAAAATTTTTAATTAAATCGTTCCGGTTCCCAGACACACTGCCGCTCGGCCCTCCACCAGTAAACTCTTCCGCGATGCCTGGCGGCGGCGGCTCCTGCGGGTTCGGGCAGCCGGCAGGAGTCCCCCGTTCCCTGCTCCTCCCCATCATGGCAATTACCTATAAGCAACAAAAACCGGCTCAAATGGGATGAATCTAACAAATGTTAAAAATAAATATTTGAATATGTATAGTTTTATGAAATATTACAGCAATTTAACAAGGTTCTTTTTTGTTATTCTGAAAGTGACAATTTGTGGGATTCATCCAATTTGAGCCTGTTTTGTTGCAAATAGCTAATTATATATGCTATGTTGAAATGCTAAGCACATTTAGTGAACCTAAATTGAATGTATTTTGCTTGACTTTCACTTAGTATATAATTTGCATGCCGGTTTCAGCTAAAACTCATTTTAAGGGCATAGGCCAAGAAGCCTTTATCTGTCTTTGATCATGGCCTATAAAGAATCAAAACAAGTCATATGCTGTTGCAGCCAAGAGTGACCGCTTTGTGCCATGTTGCCAATGCTAGGGCTGGTATGTTAGTGCTCAACCCTTGATTGTATGTATTCTGCCATGTGCAGGGTCATCACCCATGGAAAGGAGGAGCTTCAGTCTAATGGAGAAAACTTCTGCATCACAGTCTGAAATTTAAAGCCCTGACCGAAAGTTCCTCTGGGAAGAACTACAGGTATGTGATCAGGTTTCTTCAACAAAATAGAGCAAAACAGACTGATCCTGGACCTGGGTTGAGTGAATAAATGCAGGTAATCGCATTTGTTTATGAACAAAAAGTGGCTGAATATGTTTCAAACTTTTCATCCAAGGTAAAATTAACTGCTATATGGATGGTGTCACTGCACATTTCAAGGGGGGGGAAAAAAACACCCAGGCCACTGTAGCAGCTGCCAACGTTGACCTTCAAGGGTATGAACTTTGACCCTAGTTTCTATCAAATCCCACCCACTTCTTCTGCTTTATTTTTTCCCCTAGCAGCCGTCTGGTGGCCCTCTTCCCATCATGCCTGGATCTCACATGTGGCTGCAGAGAGGGATGAGATTTATTCTATTCTTTAGCACTGGAGGATCATCTTAGCAACGTCACTCTAAGCACAAACAGATGTGTGTTGAAAATAGGGGGAGGAAAAAATTTATTCAAGTAGACACTTGATTTACTCATAGATATATAAATATAAAGGCTACAGGACTTTAGGGTCTCTTTCAAAGCACATGCTGAGATTTAGACAATCTCTACGTTTCAGGTCCTATCATGGAGAAGGAAAAGGAACTGTAAAGGCTAAATTTTTGTGGTTGAAACCTGCTATTGTCTGTCGCCTGTGAGCCTGGGCTTCAGCCAAGTGAGATGTGGCTACAGAGGAAACTTAGCTCAGAATGCTGCTTCCTGTAAGGCTTCTGCCACAGAGGGCTGGGCGGGGCAATGGGCTGAGTTGTGGGTGGAGTCTATGGCTTTTTACGGGTGGGACATATTCCTAAATGCCCTGACAGATGCTAAATCTTGGAGCAAGTAATTTGACACATTTAAACCAATAATCTTCACTCTCCTCATTTTTCTTTTTCCTCCCCTTTTCTTTTTCCTTCATCTCTGGCAGGTGTTTTGCATAGGACTTTTATCAAAGTTTTTTTTTATTTTATTTTATTTTTTTTTATATTTGCAGACGAAGTGGAACTGAGATGGAGAGGTCCAAACCTTTGGGTTAAAGGGTTTGTTCAATGTTTAAAAACTGTCACTGCAAGGAATAGAATAGAATAGAATAGAATAGAAGTCAAATTTATTTATATAGCTCATTGAAACAGCAAAGCTGACCAAATTGCCAGCCAACCAACGTAAATTACAACACTATAAAATGTATGACATACATAATACAAAAAAATTACTTCAAAAATTCCAAAGAATAAAGATGCATTTTGAGTCTAATTTTAAAGCAGAGTGAATATGCATGCCAGAATAGAATAGAATAGAATAGAATAGAAGTCAAATGTATTTATATAGCTCATTTAAACAGCAAAGCTGAACAAATTCCTGACCAACGTAAATTAGAATTAGAATAGAATAGAATAGAATAGAAACTAAAGGAAACTACAGAAACTTCACCTCATGTGAAAATTAACACACTAAGTCTCAGAACTGTAAAAAAAAAAAATAATAATTATATCCCTGTCAAATTCAAAGTTAAAAACTTGTAACTTTTTTACAAAGTACATTTTTTTCCCTACATTTTGAATTTTATGAAAGTTCCAACTTGACAGTAATCATATCCTGTGGGAATAAATAAATAAATATTAAGGGTTGTTTGGTACCGTTACAAATTTTATATTTTTGTCATTTTTTATAGACAGTCACTACATGCACTTCAAACGTTTGTTTTAAAATAAAATAAATTAAAAATAAACTATATCAAAATAAAACAATAATTCTTGTGATTACAGTAATGCAAACATAAAGACAGAATAAATAAGGTAGAGTAGAAGAAGATGGCCTGGCAGTTAGTATATGTGCTCCACATTGCACAGTGGTGCATATATGGGTTATGGGAGTTTGAATCTGGCTCGCATCTTTTTGCATTTCTTGATAACATTTGCCCTTTTTCTTCTTATTTCCTCTCTCACTGTAAAAAGAAAGTGACAAAAAGGCTGAAGATAAACATTAAGAAATCTCTGAAAGCAGTTCTTGCAACTCCTACACCTTTTCCTTTCTTTGGGTTTTGTATGACTCACTCTTCCTCTTCCTCTGTCATACACAGACTTGGGCTTGACTTAAAGCTGACTCAACTGACAGCAGATGTAATGGCCACTGCAGAATGGAGAATGTTGTTTGTGCTGAAGGGGGTGATGGACTGAATGAGACACAAAGGAAAAAGTGGGCTTGACAGAGAAAGTTAGTCTAACTCTCTCCATACGTGAGATGTTGTGATTGCCTATTGCACTGCAGGCAGCTTCACTGCACTAAAGATTATAGGTTATATATTTTAAAGAAAATAATCCAGATAATCTTGTCCTTAGTTGGATGGCTTACGATAATTTCACAGATATATAAAGCTTTAGAAAAGTGATCCTCGCACACTGCCATTAACCTGAGCTTTCATATTTCCACATGCTCTGATTCACCATCCTGATTGTTTTTCTTGGATCATGTTTTCTTTTCCTCTGAATATGGCTGCCAGAGTCACAGTTGGCCTAAGGTCAAAGGTCAACCAGGATCAAAAAGCTGTTTAGGAGGCAACAAGTTAAATAGAGCTTAAAAAGTGCCAAACAGATCTCATCCAAACAGCCAGAGACAACATCAACACACAGAACTTATCACAAAGAATAGTGAACCTTTGGGGTATATTAATTGCTCCACCAATATTAAATTAGGTTTCATTAAATTTTTTTAAATGAAGCTAAATTCCTTAAAAGTGGAACTTTTCACAAATGCATGTGTTTGGATTTCCATGCATTCCTGCTAACCATTTTGAAAATCCAATTCCAATCAACACTGCAGCTACTAAAGGCTACTAAGAAAAGCTACTTAAGTCAATCTTCTTTCCTGTTGTTAACTAAACTCTGTACTTTTGAATTTTAAGACAGCTCTCAAAACCTGAAAGCAGAGTTGTGTGCAGACTTAAGGTAACCATAGGATGCAGAACTCGATTTTGAATTTAAGGAAGCCTAAGTATAAAGGAATGCAATTAAAATAAATTAATATTGATGCTGTCAGTTGTGTTTATATATATATATATATATATATATGTGTGTGTGTGTGTGTGTGTGTGTGTGTGTGTGTGTGTG